>NC_025704.1:18807526-18812640 GCF_000633955.1 Camelina sativa
GGAACCACTTGACTTCCTTCTCGAGATCAGCCTCCTTGTCTTCTTCCGTTCCTTCTTTACCGTCCTCCTTAGTGGCTTTCTTGGGGAGTTGGTCCGTTTCTACATGGATCCAAAGTCCTCGGCCACTGAGAGCGGTCTTTGTGGTTCTTTTCCACAACAGGTAGTTTGCTCCTTTGAGCACCACCGGGGTAACAATAGGCTTGTTGATGTCCATTGTTAGGTAGAGTAGCGAGAAAAACGATAGAGTAGCGGACAGAATGGAGCGTGAATGAGTGAGTAGAATGAAGAATAGAGTAAAGGAGTAGTATACGAGTAGAGAATGCAAAGTAGAATCAAATAAGAACAAGAAAAAGAAGAGGAGAAAGTTTATAGATCCATGGATCAATAAACTTGCTCTGATACCATGTTGGTTTAAATTGAGTATGCGGAAGCAAATTAGAGAGAATGTGAGATAAAATGAGAGCTTGTATTAGAATAGCTTTTACAATGTCGGCCAAAGGCCTTAAATAGACTGAAAACTAGGTTAATAATCCCACCAACTCGACAACTTGTAGATAGAGACACGAAGAGAGAGAAGGGAGCGATCCCAAGATAGAAAGCGACGTGACCTTGTCTCCCTAAGGGAAGCTATCTCGTGACTCTTATCCTCCAACGGTTACATTCTTCTTCGACATCCTTCTAATGGGCTTGGTATTGTTTCCAACCCCAAGCCTTCTCATTTCTCTCAATAGGCCTCAACCTTAAGGGTGGCCATTAGGACGATCGTACGGACGTCCGTACGGACAACCTCCAAGTCTTAAGTAACATGGTCAATAAGCTTGTCTTTTCCGGATTGATTGTTATATATGGTAGGCTTTGCCTCCTTCACGATTAATAAAAAGCTATGTCTTCTCCGGAAAGTTTATTTTATATGACAGGCTCTGCCTCATATACGATCAAATATAAAGCTATATAAGTTCTGGATTGATCATTATACATATATAGGCTCTGCCTAATTTATGATCAAATAAAATACTTTGTCTTTGCCTCACTAAAATGAAAATAAGGCCTCTTGAATCCTTACATGGGAAGCTATGATTTCTATTTTATTTTTTAAAAAATTTTCCATCTATTTATTTTATTTGCTAAATGATAAATATGTTTTATATGAGATTTAATGAGATGCCTTTAAGATCAAAAATATATTTCTCTTATGAGAATATATAAAGCACGTGTACCTATATTTTATAAAATGCAAAATTAATTGGAAAGTCTAGATGAGCTAGTCTATCGACTTCCAATGGCATCAGATTCATAATTATTGATGTCTAGTGTTCTCCAAAGTCTCAAATAAACTCATGGAGTTTCAAAGAAATTTTGTCTGCGTAAAATTATTATATTAAGACTATAAATAAATATGGTATCGCATGTTTGACCATATTGGAGACACGCATGTATATATATTTATATCATACAAAAACAAAGATGGCAAAATGATAATAATATGAAATTCTCTAATGCTTCAAGCATAGTGTTACCGGTCAATCCATCCCGGTCAATCAGTGATATTAAAAATCATTGAGGATTTTGTTTAGAGAACTAAAAGTTGTTTTAAAAGTATTGCATGCCCCCATGAAATTGTAAGCACACGACTTCATTCATATTTCAGGTAACATCTAATTTTTGTTAAATTTCTATTTGTTTATTTAAATTTATTTATATTTATGGAGTCGATGGTTGTATACCTCCTCCTTAATTCTGTGGTAGGCTATGCCTCAAGAATCATATATTGTTGGCTCAATCACCATCCTTTTGGATTAACAAGCTCATTGTATATATATGATATGATGGTTTGATTCCTTTGATAAACCCTCAAATCAAACTTCAAATATAATCGATCTAAAATAAGATTCGATCAAAGGTGAATGTACATAAAAGTCATCATCTTGAGAGGGGATAATACTAATCTCACATATTATAAGGATCTAACAAAATAGACATAACCGAAATTGGTATGTTGTTGATCCTAAAGTGGGATTCAGTACGAGATGAATGAACTCCAAGAGTTATCATCTCGAGGGAGAGAATTCAAGGAATCCCACATCGACAATAAGTCGATAAACTTTGGTGAATTTGACACCCCATAGCGATCTAACTTTGGTGAAGTCATATCCTTTAGTTTATCACATATATATGTCGCATGTGATAAAGTGGAGCATCCATGATGTTCACTCTTTAAATGAGCTATAATGAATCGTTCATAGCGCAACCCCAAGAGATTGCAAAACGGTTCTTGATGATTTAATCTCTATGTCAAAACATGGAACATACAACTTTGCATGTAAATATATGAGGCCAACAGTTTGAAAGGTTTATTTCTCTCATGTTATATATTCATGATTGGAGATCAAATATTTCTTATTTCAAATCTTATGGGTGTGTGATACATATTAAAATGCGCATCCACACTACATAAAATATCATCTACAGAGGATAAAATATATAGATGAGGGAGATGAGTCTCTGCTCTAAGCCATCTTATGAGAGATGCCTACTGCAAGATTTGTATATCATCATATTAGATGATAAAGTTCCCCATCATTATGGGAGAATCATCGAATAGTTTTGGATCTTTGAACAAATGAATCTAATGAATATGAACTTGTGATGTTCATATATTTTACCTTGTTTTCCCTTAGTTTATTCACATCTTTTGCATCTTTTTCTATCCATTTAGGCCATTATTGTGTAGCCTTAGCACTAATCATGCATTAGGGCTTAGTTGCATTGCATTTGCATCTTTTCATGCATAAACAGGTGATTTTGGAGCTCAAGGAGCATGGAAGCAATGGAGAAGAGATGTGAAGCAATCTTGAGGAGGAAACAAGGGAGTTAAGGCTGAAACAACAAGGTCCGGAGTCCAACTCGACCGCACACTCGACCAGACACTCGACCGTGTGCTGAGGAGGACTCGACCGAGTGGAGATTGCACGTGAGAAGCCAGCTCGACCCCTAGCTCGACCGAGCACAGGTCGAGTTGACCGAGCCGTTGACTGCTTTGACTTTTTCTATTTTTAGGGCTTCCACTTCCCCACTATATAAGACCTTGTACCTGCAGCCACCAAAGTGTCCAGCTTTTTAGATATTCCCAAAAACCTAGTTTTTACCTTTTTTAGCATTATTCCTTTTGCATTTTATTAGATTTTGTACTTGTTTAAGAAAACTCTTAGATTCTTCAATATTGTTGGTTCAATAACTTTCTTAATATTGAGAATTTGAGTTTCATCCTTTGATTAATATTGAAGATCTCAGTTTTATCTTTCTAATAATGCAAGTTTCAATATTTTCTGGGTTTTTGATTTGTTTCATCATGTCTTGTTGTGAGTAGTCTTCTTAGGATCTTGAGGATGGGTTAGGAAGGATTGATCTTGTGGTTTATGTGATTTGGTCAAGCTTGATTGTTGTAGATCTCTTCTAGGCTAGATGTTCTTAAGGCTGATCTTGAACTGAGAGGTTAGGATCTGATTTCAAGCTTCTTAGCATCACACCAATGTTTAAGAAGCATAGATAAGGCTAGATCTAGAGCTTACCATTAGGCTTGCTAAGAGATTAGAGGTCTTGTTTGGTTTGAGATGTATTGCTTAATGCCTGCTTGTGTAGATTCTTTACTGTGTGAGAACAAGTCTAGAATTGCATAGGTTTGATTGTTTCTTGACCATGAGAGTGGGAGAAACTTGTCTTAGATTCATATGTCTAGAGGTTAGCTCAAAGTTTGCTTGAGATTTGTTGACCAAGTTAGATAACCACAATGATTAGTTCATCCCATGAATCCATCCTCAGGACCTTCTTTGTTTATTGATTTTAAAGTCTTAACCCTGTTGCTTGCTTGTGATTGATTCGTATTTGCATTGCTCTGTTTTTATTGTGTTGCTCTGTTTTCCGGATTTAGCCAACTCGACCTCCCACTCGACCTACACTCGGTCGAGTGTTTGCTCGAGTTCATCCCCAGAACTCTGGTTTATGTTTTGCATTTCATTCCTGTCTCATTCCTGTTTCATTCCTGTTGCATACATTTAGTTTTCAGTTCATTGATTGTCTTGCATTAGTTCATTAGTAGTAGTTTCTATTTCTGTTCTTGCTTCATTACTGTTTCAATCATTCAGTTTCATTTGCATTTAGTTCTTGGTTCTTGTAGTTTATTTTCTGCATTTTACATTATCATTTTAGGATTGTTAGTGACAAGCAATCTTTACATTTGTCTTAACTTAGATTCATATGCACATCTTAACTGTTCACAAACACTCAGATAGGATTGATACCTCTTGTACTGCAATAGCATAAGGGGAATTGAAACACCCATCCATCATTCCATTCATATCACCATTGCTTACATCCATCATCATTAACCACCATACAAAATAAGCTTGTTTCAATTTGGCGCCGTTGCCCATTTGAGTGTGTTTTTGTGACATTTAGGATCCATATTAGTCTAAGATTAAGTTCGTATAACCACTTGTTCACTACTGCTCTTGTTTCTTCTCCTGCTTGTCTGTGATTGAGTTTCAGGTGCCAGCTCGACCATCAACTCGACCACCACTCGACCGAGTCGTGATCGAGCACTTGATTGAATCAGACGCCAGATCTAAATAGACAGCACTTCCCAGTCGACTCGACCATCAACTCGAGCCTGTGCTCGACGGAGTGTCTGTTCGAGTCAGTAACCATGTTTCAAGGCAGTGAGTTCTATTATGCACCCATGCACCAACAACAAGGTTTCCAGACTCAATGGTGTCACACTCCAATGTTTCAGACCTACCAAGCCCAAGCACCTGACTTATGCACTATGATGCAACAATTGTTGCTTGGGCAAGCCAATAAGCAGATTGAGGAGGCAAGGCAGTTTGAAAAGCTGAACCAATAAGCAGATTGATGGCTTTGCAACAAGAGGAAGTGACAGCTTTGAAAGAAGAGGTTGTCATTGAGAAGAAAGATGAAGTGATGGCTTTGAAGGAAGAAGCAGTCATTGAAAAGAAGGAAGTAATGGCCATACAACAAGAGGTTGTCATTGAGAAGAAGGAGGAAGTGAAAGTCTTGAAGGAAGTAATGGCTATACAAGAGATTACCATTGCTTACAA
>NC_025704.1:18813485-18814117 GCF_000633955.1 Camelina sativa
AGTGAGGTTCAAGGTGGGGAGGATTCATCACTAAGTGAAGCCCAGAGTGAAGGTTTTACTGAGCAGACTGAAGCAGAGAAACAACTCGACCAGGTGCTCGACCACACACACGATCGAGTACCTGATCGAGTGACTGATCGAGTTGAAGACACAGAAGCTGTTAAGCCTGCTAGATACATTCCTCCTGCTTACAAACCACCTCTACCATTCCCAGGACGTTTCAAGGCACAAAAGATAAGGGAACTGAGGGAAATTATTGAAAAAAAAGAAATGATGGCTTTGCAACAAGAGGAAGTGACAACTTTGAAAGAAGAGGTTGTCATTGAGAAGAAAGAGGAAGTGATGGCTTTGAAGGAAGAAGTAGTCATTGAAAAGAAGGAAGTAATGGCCATACAACAAGAGGTTGTCATTGAGAAGAAGGAGGAAGTGAAAGTCTTGAAGGAAGTAATGGCTATACAAGAGATTACCATTGCTTACAAGGAAGAGGAGAGAGGGCCTAACTTGAGCAAATTTGTTCAAAATCCTTCCTACAAGGACATGCTGCTTGAATTATCCAAGATGAAAGCTCAAGAACAAGACATGAAGGATCTAAAAGAGATTGGGGAAGCTGTTATACCAACAAAACTTGAAGA
>NC_025704.1:18816734-18844482 GCF_000633955.1 Camelina sativa
TTTAGTTCTTGGTTCTTGTAGTTTATTTTCTGCATTTTACATTATCATTTTAGGATTGTTAGTGACAAGCAATCTTTACATTTGTCTTAACTTAGATTCATATGCACATCTTAGCTGTTCACAAACACTCAGATAGGATTGATACCTCTTGTACTGCAATAGCATAAGGGGAATTGAAACACCCATCCATCATTCCATTCATATATCATCATTGCATACATCCACCATTATTCACAACACAAATAAGCTTGTTTCAACTTGAAACTTCAAAAGTTCAATAGATCACTATTCAAAACATTTATTGCAAATCAAATGCAATAAGCTGATGGATGAGATTTCATATTATTGATCCTCACATAAATGAATATGAACTTGTAGTTATGAGAAATCTTACATCCCAGCTAAAAATGCTCCAATAAAATATGTCTCTAACGGATGACATACTAAGTCTATGACACATAAGAAACGTGATAGACTACTTTGGTTTCTAAGATAAATAAATCCTCAAAAAGAAAAAGGAGCAAATTAAAAAGAGGTTTATACTCTCAAAAGAGGAGCAAATGAACTCCTAAAGAGGAGTAGATAGACTCTTAAAGAAGAGCTAATAGACTCCCTGAGAGGAGCACATACACTCCTAAGAAAAGGAGCAAGATACTTCTCAAGAGGAGTAGAGAAAATGATTGATATGGTTAATAACGAAATCAGGTACCTGTATAAAATCATTTATATAATGATTTAAGAGATCTCGATTAACCATGTCATTACGGGAGATATGAAACCAAAGACATAATTTCGACAATAAAAATATTATATCGCGCAATGTGATTAATGAGGATCATAAATCTCCGCTCTGTGAGCGTATAGAGATATATATTGGCCAACAAAGAGGTAATCAAGTCTATATAAACTCGTATGAAAACAAGTAATTTTTGGACTAGTGGTCAAAGCATCAAAAGGGTATAATGATATAACAAAATGGTGTGTCGCGCCATGTTTTGTTAAAATACCTTATCAAAAAATGGATGCTATATGAATGACTTGAAATATGCCTCATGGGATGCTTGAAGAGCTTACCCCGAAATATATATGATATCATAATTATGTTCTTGAGAATTCGTAACAGTGATGATTTTGAACATCATCAAAAACTCTTGAAGAGTTATTTGGAATAAAAAATCTTGGAAAGACAAAAATGTCTCTAGATATTCTAAACTAAACATCTATCGAAATAGATGTTATACTAATCACTTCTAAAGGAAGTCAAATATATATATATATATAGTCATATAAGATCATTATATATCTTATGAATTGTGCATAGCATTTTCTACTAATTTCTTTGCAGCATAAAACTCATTCTCTATGAGTAGATTTTGAGTATGAGCTAAAACGTATCTTCTATTGCAAAGGTATGATTAACTTGGGCTTAATATATTTTGGAACCCCCAAGTTTGGTTTAGTTGATTTTGCAGATGGAAGATTTATATCGGATCAATATAAAGATATATCGCAAAACAACGACTTCACGACGTTTCAGTGATAGACTTTGGCCGTTGCTTTTTCAAGTCATTCCAAAATAATTGTGCTTCATATGCCAATTGAGAATCCATAATGGCTCAGATGACACTCGAACATCAACCAATAGTTACCCGCCGAAGACGGGAGCCTCGTAACATGTTGGCGAAGAACTTTGCACTGAGGGTTCGATCAGCATCAACTAGTTAATGCTTGTTGAGAGTCATTAGCAAGAAGCAACTAAAAGGCAACAACTCTGTTGCATATGTCCCCCAAATCAAAGGAAGCTACACCAAGAAGGACAAGACATATTCCTCTCTTCCACTCAAGAATTCGAGAAGAATAAGAAAGTTGATAGCCAGTCCATCAACTCAAGTAACAATGTAGCAAAGTTACTTACAAAGGGAGAGAATATGATGATTTGCGGCTGCACTCTTTTTTCCTTATCATGGTTTTTATCCCACTAGGTTTTTCCATGACAAGGTTTTTAACGAGGCAGCAAATAACATGCAAAAAATCGACCTCGATGGAGAATGTCAATGATGAAGGGGGAGATTGCATCACTATTCATTGAAACCAACAAAGCATATTCACAAAGGCACTTCCTACTTTAACATTCCGAAAACATATTCAGAGTATTGGAATGCGGCATCTACGAGATCTGTGAAGTTTTATCGAGGGGGAGTTTACACTACTGTACTCTTTTTCCCTTGTCATGGTTTTTATCCCACTGGGGTTTTCTATGATGAGGTTTTTAATGAGGCAGTGTGTAACTCATCGCTGGTGATGGATACTCAAGGGGGAGTGTTATAGAATTAGTGTGAGTATACATCACCTGCACATGCAAGTGTCACTCTTCATGCAAATTTTACAACAAGTGTCTTCCTTTATGCAATGCATGTAACACTTGTTCACTTGTACACCACTTGTCACCAACCTCTCTATCCTTATCTTTGTATTCTCTATCTATAAATATGAGTCATGTAGGAGAAAACAATGTAGTAGTGAGAAGTCTTTCCATTTCTCTAATTTCTCTCTAAAGTTCATATACTCATTTCTCTAGATCTCTTCTACTTTAATACTTCTTATAATAAACATTTTGTTGCCTCCAAGCTTATGATATAGTTTACAACACTAATTTAAATTTCAGGATTTTAATGTAAATTTCAGGATTTTAATGACAAATTTATATGAATTCGGAGTCACAATTTATGACTTGGGCTTTTCATATTACTCAACAGCCCAAATCCACGACTCTCACTTGACGACAAAAATAAAATACATCCCACTCTCACCGTCTCACTTAGGAGAAAGACCCACCGAACCAGACTCGGACTCGCGGCTCCAATGCTGATTCGTTGCGTTGCGAAGACGATATTTCCCAGCGCCGGCGTAGCAGCAGCGAGGCTCGTATCTTCACTTGCTGATGGTTTGGATACCGTAGTAGTACCTCACCGGAAGGAGATACTGAGAAAGACCGGTCGACGACGCAGCGTTCCCTCTCTGCTTCAGGAACGGATCGACTCTGGCCACGCCGTCACGTTATCCGAGCTCCGGCTAATCTCCAAGCGTCTCATTAGATCTAATCGCCACGATCTGGCACTCCAGGTTTGTAAAAACCGAGATTTTAAGCCTTTTTTTTTTTTTTTTTTATGGAAGTTTCAGAATTAGCCAGTCTCTTGTGTTTTGTGTATATATATAGATGATAGAGTGGATGGAGGAGAATCAAAAAGATGTTCAATTAAGTGCTAATGACATTGCCCTTAAACTAGAGCTGATCATCAAAGCTCATGGTTTGAAACAAGCAGAGGAGTATTTTGAGCAACTACTAGATACTTGTGTGTCTAGCAGAGTAGCGAAATCAGTTTACCTCCCTCTTCTTCGTGCTTATGTGAAGAGGAAACTGGTTAAAGAAGCAGAAGCTCTCATGGAGAAGCTGAATAGATTGGGGTTTCTTGTTACTCCGCATCCGTTTAATGAGATGATGAAGCTTTATGAAGCTAGTTACCAGTTTGAGAAAGTGGTTATGGTTGTTTCGATGATGAAAGGGAATAAGATACCGAGAAATGTTCTTTCGTATAATCTTTGGATGAATGCTTGTTGTGAGGTAGATTGTGTTGAGGGTGTGGAAACGGTTTATAAGGAAATGGTTGGTGATAAGAGTGTTGAAGTTGGTTGGAGTTCGTTGTGTACTTTGGCTAATGTTTATATTAAGTGTGGTTTTGATGACAAGGCTAAGTTGGTTCTTGAGAGTGCGGAAAAGAAGTTGAATAGAAGCAACAGGCTTGGATATTTCTTTCTCATCACGCTTTACTCGTCTTTAGGGAATAAGGAAGGAGTTGTTCGTCTTTGGGAAGCTTCTAAATCGGTTGGTGATAGGATTAGTTGTGCGAATTACATATGCGTGTTGTCATCATTGGTGAAAATTGGTGATCTTGAAGAGGCTGAGAGTGTCTTTAGCGAGTGGGAGGCTCAATGCTTTAACTATGATGTCAGGGTCTCCAATGTTCTTTTGGGTGCTTATGTGCGTAAGGGAGATATCCTCAAAGCCGAGTCGTTGCACAGCCGTGTATTGGAGAGAGGAGGTAATCCAAACTACAAGACTTGGGAAATTTTAATGGAGGGATGGGTGAAATGTCAACATATGGAGAAAGCCATCGATGCTATGCACAGAGCGTTTGAACTAATGAAGGGGTGTCATTGGAGACCATCGCAAAACATTGTCATGGCAATTGCCGAGTACTTTGAGAAGGAGGAGAAGATTGAGGAAGCAACTGCATATGTTAGAGATTTGCATCGTCTTGGTCTTGCAAGCTTACCGTTGTATAGATTGTTGCTTAGAATGCATGAACACGCTCAGATGCCAGCTTTTGACATCTATGAAATGATGAAGTTGGACAAAATCCGAATAGTTTTGTAACAAAAAGGTGATCAAAGTGAAAGCAAAACTATTTATTTTATGTAACAAATGTATATAATCTACAACATGTTTTTACGAAAGTGAGTTTAACTATTGTCATTTCATTTCTTATCATGTCCATTATAAATTCATTGAATTCTACAATCGAAACACAACAATTTCAGAAGACAAAAAATAAAATTTATTGCTTGTTTTCAAATCATTTTCACATGGTAATAAAGCAATTTTACATTCAACAGTCAACACATCAGTAATAAGAAGGAGAAAAAATGACTCTTTGGTTTTCTAATTGCAGCCTTCTTGAAGTACACGTCTGCAAGTTTAAGAATGGTGAGAGGCCAAATATGATTTACCAGTCTGATCAAAAGCAAACTTGAGCTCCGTTACCACCGATCGACGCTGTGAAACACTGAAAACCGCTGGACTCGAGCTCCTCCACCACTTTGTCCACCACCGTCCCTGAAACCAGTTTGTTTTACAAAGGGGGTTTAATTAAAATTCAAGAATCAAGAACCCAAACTGAGAAAAAGGATGACTGAAAATAGCTGAAAAAGGATACCGGTTGGTAATAGAGTGAGGACGCAGCCGCCGCCACCAGCTCCTGTCAGTTTGGACACAAGCTTGTGCTTGACCGTGGTTTGAATCACAGTCTCGATCGAGCTATGGCTAACCCCCATTGACTGGAGCAGACCTTGGTTCATCTCCATGAGTTCTTTTATACTCTCTTCTTTCTCTGTAACTGAGGTCTCGTCTTTAGATTGAATGATCGCAGCGAGCTCTTTACTTATAGAATCCACGGCGTTGAACACTGACTTCATCACATCAGGATGTCTCACCGCTCTCTGTGACACACCAGAGACCAGAGCTTTTGTGTTCCGCCCGACTCTAGTGTTGGTGATCAGCATTCTCAGAGGCATGTTGGACTGTAACCGAGTTATCTCGCCTGAGCAGAACTTGATCATGTTGCCTGCAACCACCGCGAAATAGACACTTCATTTCTCTAACTTATAATTGAAATTTTTTGACACGAGGATTTGGAGTTGTACAGTTAGAACAAACCGTATGCACTGACGGTGTTGTCTATCCCAGAAGGTTTCCCATGGATGATCTTTTCGCCTTCAAAAGCCCATTTATTTAGCAACTCAAGATTGGTCTCATCGAGAGATGACCAACCACTACCACGGGTTTTGTCTGAAATAGAAGAAGCGAGAAGAGCAGCTGTGAGAGCTACACATAGAGCTGCTGATGAACCGAGGCCAGATCCGTATGGAAGCTCAGAGTTAATGACGACTGTAGCCGGATTAAACCTAAAGAAAACAAGAAACGTGAAACACAACAAGATGAAGAACTCGGAAAAAAATGTCAACTATTTTGTGTTATCTACCCTATAATTCTGGTGTATAAATAGAGAAACGTGGAGATCCCCGAGGAGAGCCAGATCTTGTCCTTTGGAAGATTTTGCTCTTCAACCAAAACTGCAATTGATTTAAGGGTCTCGTCTGTACATGAAGCCGGAGTTGAACGACACGAAGTGCTTGAATCATAAGGAATCGCTTCTTTGACTCTAGCTAAGGACCAGGAAAACTCCAACGAAATGTCCTTGAGCTGGAGTATAAGCCTATCGTTGTTCTCAGCTGTAAGAAAAAAAAATGGTAATGTAATTCTTCAGATTTGTTTCTACATTGGGACAAAAGACTATAAGCAAAACTACATGCATCAACCATCAAATTATTTCGAGGAAGTTGATGCAAAGATGAAATGATTCAGTACTAAGGTAGAGTCATTTGCCATCCTAATGTGCCTATAGACTCTTACGAAATCAGATTGTCCGCAGATGTTGAACTTGAATTAAGCAAGCTAGGAGGGCACAAAATGAATTAACCCATATTCCCATAGTTGGCGGGGTACTCTACCATCTTAATGCATCCTAGAACCCTTTGATAATACTATTACTTAGTGACATTAGCTAAAAACATTAGACAGTATAACATGAACATTCAAAGTCTAGAACCCAAATCAGATGTGAACAAATATAAACTCATGGATCACTAGCAGTTTGCGAGGGTTGGTTAGTTCTGGATCCAGTTAACTAGAGAAACAAGAAGTGCTACAAAAAGCATAGATCTTTAGCTAATCAATCTCTATATCGATTCACTTATGACTTCATTCCAATAATTACAGGTATGGTGATCTCAAAGGAGTAATAAACACCAAGAAAAAAAAACAAAGAACCTGATTGAAGAGGAAAGGTAAGAGTAACATAAGTATAGAGATCAATGGCTGCAGCTACTGCAGTAGATCCATGGACAACAGCGTGTTCGCCTGCGAGTATGATCTTCCCAGGAGCTCTCGCTTTCACTTCCATTTTCCTAAATCAAAACACACACAAAAAGTGATCACAAACAACAAAGGAAACAGACAAGATTCACAACAAGAAAAAAAGAGTTATTTATCTAACACAATTCCCAGATTCTAACAACTAATAAATAATAATTGAACACAACCAACTCTGGAAATAAAATAATATAATAAGCCATTTGCTCCAAAACGTGGATCAGAATCAGATCAAAATGGGCATTATTATTATTATATAAGTGGCTCATACGGATCTGCATTTGAACAATGATTACACATTTATAACACAAAAATGGTGAATGTGAATCAGATCAAAGCTGCTCGGATCGATCGCAAGTTGGGAATTTTTAAAAATGAAGCTATAAAAGTTCGTTTTTTTTTTTCTTCATTTCCTTCTTCGTTACTTTACCTAGAGCGTAGAGAATTGAACAAAACAATGGCAAAAATTGAATAGACAGAAACAACGTACCTGGAATTGCTGAGAAACAAAACCCTAGAAGATGGAAAATGTCTGAAAGCAACAAGAATCGTGTTCAATTAGGATGGATGATGATAGTGTCAGAGAACCGATTTTGGTTTAACATTCCCGGTTCGAAATGAATCTCGGTTAAGCGAAGCTTTTAAACTCTCCATTTCTCACTTTCTTCAATTTGGATGTTATCGGTTCTTTGATTTTCCCGGTTTATAGGTTTGGTTCGGTATGGTACGAAGAAACAAATCCCAATACGCATAAGCAACGGCTATGTCTTTCGTCTCTAAACGAAAATTGGGGTTTTAGAGAAGAAACAAGACGACCGAAAATTACGGTGAATGACTCTTCTTCATCTCACATCGAACCTCAATGGGTTTCATCTGCTTAATCCACAACAAAGTCCGAAACTTTCATCGATATCTAGAGTGTCTCTGTTGATTTCACATCGAACCCAGTTCCAAAGTTTGGTTCTTTGTGCAAAGAAGAGTAATAAAAGAGTTGGGTACCGAAGAATCACGAGGCTTCTGTTCAATTCTCTGTCTTTACTCTCCCCTATTCTCCAGATTTTGCCTCAGCCGTTGGATCTCGTCGTTGCTGATTTGGGCGGCGTAGATGGAGGAGGCGGAGGAAGAGGAGGTGGGTTAGGGTTTTGGAAAGGATGGGGAAGATTTGATGGATGGAGAAGGAAACGTAACAGAGTACCAATTTTGGTTTTTGTTTGTGTGATTCTTTGGATTTATGGTTTCTGCAGAATCTCTAGGATAGAGATTAAGAGAGAATTGGTTTTGAAGGTTTTGGGGATTTGTTTGTTTGGTGTCACAATGGTGAAAGAGTTGAAGAGAGAGGCTAGAGTTTTGGTGTTTGGGTTTCTTTTTTGCGTTGCTTCATTGGTTCTTGGATTCAAGAAAGAGAGTTTTGTGAAATTAGTTTCGAGAGTTAGATCTTGTTCTTCAGTTCTTCTTTCTAATAAGAGAAGTCGTAGAAGAGTGTAAATAGAGACGAAGAAATTATTGATTCTGTTGTTTCCTTCCTCCATTATCTTTCAATTGAGACTTTTTACTTCATGAATTTGTCTGTTATTAGATGTGCTTAATTGTTCCTGTTTTGTTACCATTGAACAAGACGATGCTCTATCTACTTTTGTTTGTTCCGTATGCACATGTTCTAATCGAGGGGACGGTTGATTTCTCGGTTTATAAATGCGATCAAGAGGATTGGGTATATGCACAGTAATGGTGGTATGAAGCTAGTCAAAGAGTCGGATGAAGTGCAAAAGGATAATCTCATAAATTGTTGGCTCAGAATACAATCCAAAACAATGTTCTCAACTTCATGACAATATATAGATCAGCAAGTCTAACTGAACACCTGAAATAGAACTCTCTTCTTTCCTAAGTGTAGGAGATTTTTGTTAACCTTAGATGATGCAGGAGGCTCTTCATCATCATCTGTATGCATTGGGTAACCGATAACCAGACATAACTATTTTGTCAGCAAACATCTTGCCAGTCTTGGGCATGACATGCCAGTGCAGTGTCAAGTTGAAGTCCTTCCCTCGGAGGTTGTGTCCCTAGAAAGATCCCATTCACAAAATTTCAGATACTCTCTCGTGAAGAAGAACTACATGAAGGACTGGTGTTTCAAGAGAGGATAATAGAAAGTGATTCATGTACCTGATCTATGAAACGGTACTTGTTTGAAATTTGTATCCAGAACTTGGCATGCTCTTTCTCGGGTATTATGGCATCCCATAGAGACACCTGCGAAAATATTGATAATAAATCAACAAAAAGGGGGTCCCAAACAACAGTACAGCTAATGAAGAAGGCAGCAACACTATAACCATATAACACTGAACTTGTTCTTATCCCCCGACAAGAGCTGTAGGCTATATAAAAGCATTTGAAGCAAAGTAGATTTATACCTGGTTCAGGGCATTCTTTGAGGTTTCATACTCTGCTGCTACAAAAGCAAATACCTGCAAATGTTTTCGTTAGTGTTGGTTTTGTGTTTATCCGACCATACAAAAAGAGAGAGAGGTATACAACAAGACAGTACGTAACACTGGGGATACTTCAGCTAAGAGAAACAGAGATGGATTGGTGTACATTGGAATGCTATACCTGCTTTGTGTTCCAAGTAAATAGTGACTGCAAGTCTGCTGTTACGTTCAGTGTCAAGCTGACCTGAATATACACATAAAATGCTAAGCAATTAGAATATACTGCAACAGGTAAAGAGCAGCCTAACGACTATTGGTGTATGTGTAGAGCTAGAGTATATGAATATATCAAGTCCGGCGTATATTAATCAACTTGAACGATTTGAGTTCTAGAGTAGACTAATGCAAAGATTTTACTAGAACGTATAAAGAAACACATATGAACCTCAATGGCCATCAAATTCAAGAAACACAATGAGTACTAAGCTTAAGAAAGATGACTTTAATACCAGAAATTGCAATGATAAAGGTCATGACCTTATTCAACCATCAAGAGAAAAGGTAAAATGTTCCTGCATATACTGGGGGCACAAACCTAGCAATACAGCAAAGACCATGAGAAACCTTACCTCATCATTTCCATGGGGTTGCTTCTGAAACCAATTGATATTTAATATCTGCAAAACCACACCCCAACCATTAACCCCCTTAATAAAAACTCAGTGAACACAAAACTTCCATAATTCTCTTTAAAAATCCCCCAAGAAGAGCTCAACTGCTCAACCATTACAATTTTGAAACTTCTAACCACAACGCCAGAATCCAGCAAAAAAAAAATTAGGGATCTAAAACAACTTGAAACTAAAACACGCACGCATAGATCCTGTGAGAGATCTTTGCAATTAAAATCAAACACATACATACCTGGATCTGAGCAGAGGGAGTTTGGTTACTGAAGTTATCAGAGAAGGAAGCAATCGCACAAATGAAAGCCAGAATCGTCACGGCGAATGTGAGCAGAGCATTGGCTCTGTAACCAAAAGAATGCATCCTCTTTTAATCACTCAATCCTCCCAAAACCTTCCGAGGAAGAAATTGAAGATGAAATTGAATTTTCTTTTTTCTATTTTTCTTTTTCCTCTTATTATTTCTTTCTTTAATATTTTTATTTGTTTATTTCCTTGACGCTGTGTGTAATCTGATTGGCCAAGACACGTAGAGTAAAAGTATACCAATGTGATTTAATCATATAAACTGGTATTCTTGTTTAAAATAGCACTGGTTTAGAAAATTATTGATCGGTCATGTCACCCTTTACTAATGTTGCACGTAATGGCTAAACTAGCAAAGGTGTCTGTGACTGACTATATTCATACACGAAGCATGTGGCAGTAGTAATTAGCAACTTATACATATATTGAACTTTTGAAGTGAGTGAGAGATCTCAGAAACAAACTCACTCAAGTAGGGTTTGTTTTTTCTTTTTTCCCCACGGAAAGACATTACAAACAAAATTAAAATTTGATACTACAATGTTTTTCCAATCATTAAGCTGTAATGATATTTCCAATCCTAATTAAAATTTGGGCTGAAAAATGACTTTTTTCCAAAATTATTTTGAGTTATGTCTTCAGTTGAAATGATATAATATTAACGCTTAATACAATAATAAAGAGCCATCATCTTTGAAGTTACAGAGTAAACCGTCAACAATTATTTCGGTATCATTATTTGAACTGACTTGTCTTCTAGGAGACTATCGTGGCTGCGGGTTTAGGGTTTAAGAGAAGAACTTACTGCTGGAGGTTCCAAAGAGCAGCAATCGGTGCCGGCTGGAAAATTGTCTTAACAGTTTTCGATTTTTCTTACTTTTTTTGGTTGTATTAAAGCCAAATATAAAATCGGATGTTTCATAATTAGAGTTCAAAACCCTTAACTACATATACATGTTAAGGTATCTTTATCAGCCATAACATGATGTCCCTAATGGGCATGTGACCTTTATGATATCTCATGTAAAATGTTGATTGTGAATAGTTGGATTTTGAATATATTCTGGAAGAAATTGTAAAGTTTATGCACATTTGATACACAAGTAAAAAACTGGATACATTATCAAGTTCAATAGATATCTAGAGATGAAGGTTTCTTTATCAACCAAGAATTTATTAACCACATTGATAATGCATATCTAACTAAGAATAATGCATTATAATATATGATATTTAACAGGCACAACATGTTTAACAGAAATTACATACCCATGTCATTGGTTTTGAAACATTTTAAAAATTTTCATTAAGCGTAAAAATATAAATAAATTTTAAACTAATATAATCTTTTAAATAATTATTAATTTTCAAAAAATAGTTCACTTTCTCTCTCTCTCTCTCTCTAATTAAATATAGACAAAATTACCAATTAATTTTTTCAAAATTGTCAACTAAACAAACTTAAAAAATAATGATATCATAGCATTTTATTTATTTTTAATTATTGTATTTAGAATATTTCTTTTAATACTGATACATTTAAAAAATAAATTAATAGTGATATTTTTGGAAAAATAAATTAAAAATGTGATATTTTGAAAAAATCCTCTATGAGTAATAGTAGTAAAGAAATTATTTGCCATATCCCCTATATAATAAAACGGAAGTACACAACTTTTTTTTATAGACTATATAATTTTTATAAGTTGATTACAAAATAGGTTATAGATTAAATATAGGTTGGTTACAAAAAATATTATAGATTAATTGGTCAATATACACTTAAGAATATCCCAAAAAATCCTCTGAAAGAGAGTATTCTAATGATTTATACAATTTCCAAAATAAAATCTTTAGTATTCCATATATTGTTTTAAAATATATATTGTTAGGCATAAAAAGGAATAAAATCTTGGCAATTTATCACACTTGATCGTGATTTCCGGGATCTTATTGTGCAGTTAAAAATAAAATCTTACCTAAGCACGAGTCATATTAAAACACTTTCACCAAACATGTTCAAAAATTAAAATAAAAACAAACAACAAATATAACCATATCTCATATATAAAATTACAAAATTTACAATATAAAACTTACAAAATATATGTTTTTTTCAAGCCATCATATTTAACATATGATTTTATTGCATAATATTTTATTCAAAAAACTTTTAAAGACAATCATATAAATTATATTTTATTCTAAAATTATAATATAAATAAAAAAAATTTCAATCCGTGCTCTAGCACAGATTAATAAATTCTTTATTTTACATACAGTGATATCATCCTCTTGTCTTGTCATATTATCGTGTAAATGTAGACAACAACGGATAATTTTTTAGTGTGTGTTTACATGTGTATTTCCGTTTACGTACGTTTATGTTTTAGCTTAAAGGTGTACAACAACGCGACTTTTGATCATTGTTACATAATGTTTCTAGAACAAATTATATTGAATGATGGCAACTTCCTACGTTACACTATTCAAATTGTTGAACAAGTAATCATCTTCGGATCTGTAAAAGATATTAAGATGCGACTTAGTCGTGGTCTATCTAAGTAATTAAGTAACTATGCTCTTTATATTTTATGTATTATGATTTCATTTCCAACTCCAAGTTAAATATTTTAATGTATTATGATTTCATTTCCAACTTCCAAGTTATATTAAAATTAAGAATTTCTAAAACTCTCGTATAATTACGAGTACCTCGTACTCTAATGTTCAAGTGATTTTACTTTTTCCTTTTTCCTTTTTCCTTTTGACGTACAAATGATTAATTGTTGGCATTGTTGGAATTTATAATTGATCTCCATATGTTTTTTTTTAATACTACATTCATATATCAGTATCATCCGACCATAATTCTTTTAGAAACATTTTTAAACAACCATTGTATTGCCCCCAAAACAAAGAAAATAATCATTGGTAAAAATAATATTGTAGTCTATTCTTGGTCGATCGAATAAGACTTCTTATGTTTTGAATTTTTTTAAGAAGAAGAAGAAGAATAGAAGACCAATCTCCACTTCGTTCTTTGTTTGACTATTAGAAAATTAATTTTTGTCTTTGAAGAAAAGTATAAAATGAAATAAAACAATCTCCTTTTTTTTTTTCTGGGATTGACAATTTAAATTATCTTACAAAAAAAAAAAATCAAAAACAAAATCAAAGAATTGCGTAAAATCTATTTTGCGTGTTTATGAACGATGCACAAAAACACCAGTCAACCAACTAAACCGGTAATCTAACAGAACCGTTAGCCGTACCGGTATGTTGAACCGACGAGGTTCCTTCACCGTCCTTATTGACTCCAACCCTCGGCGAAGGAACCGGCGTCGTATTCCTCCACAGAAACGATGGGTTTCTTAGAAAAGCCCACCGGTCTGCTGGAACCGAATCCCCGGTCGGACTTGTCACTTCATTTGTTTTTATGCTGCCGGTACCACCTAGTCTAATCGAACCATCATCCCGGTTCCGCCACAGAAACGACGGCGTTTTACGGAACAACCACCGATCCGATTTAGCCCTCGACCTATCAACCGGTTTACCACTCCTGGAGCTTCCTCCTCTCGGTAAAACAAGTAAACTATTGGACCGGTTCAATTTCCAATTCGCCATTATCTTCTTCCTTAAATCTTCCGGTAATCTAAGCGTAAACCGGTCGGTACTCTCTCCCGGTAACACCACGGAATGCCCCGTCGTATGTGACCTCGGGAATTTAACACGTGGGAGTTCCACCGCCGGTTCAGGTATCGCCGATTCAAGATCCATTTCAACCACCACATCCGGTTCGGCCGGTTCAGCTGTCTGCGTCGTCGTCTCTTCAGCGAGATTAGTCCGACAAACAGGACAAGTCACGTGACCTTGTAGCCACGCGCCGATACACTGAGGATGAAACACGTGATCACATTTAGGCAACAAACGCAGCGTTTCGTCGTCTTCGAATTCGTTCAGACAAATCGCACACTCCAACGCTCCTTTGCCGATCTTCTGAGTCTTCACTTCCGAGTAGACGAACGTCGGAAACGTCTCGATCGTCTCCACGTCTAAGCCACGCGCCACCGTCGCGTTGGTCACCCTCCTCCTCGCTGCTCCTCCCGTGGGAGTAACGCTGCTGTCGACTACTCCAGTACAGTGACGTAAGTAAACGGTGAAGAAGCCCATGAAGAAGAGAGCTGCGATTACGACGACCACGACGACAGCCATGGCTGGACTTAGCTTGCCGCTGTAAGCATACGGGTCATTTCTCGGGTCGGGTTGGTTTGATTGACCCGATGCCAGAGATAGTAGTAGGGAGAACAAGACAAGAAGTTGTAAAGAGATATGCTTTATGGGATCCATTGTGATTCTTGAATCCCAAAAAAAGTTAGTTATGTGTTTTTATTCCGACGAGAGAGAAGTTTATAGAGAGGTTTTTGAAAAGTTTTGAAGAAGAAGTCGTGGAGAAGACGCGAGGAAGGTTAGGGGATATGTCATAAGCAAATGTGTCACTTTACTGAATGCCACGTAGATGAACAGAATTTTCCAACTGAGGAGGGCTGTGAATGTCAAAATTGTTGGGTGATTCTCAGAAGGGGTTGACTTGGTCGTAGACTCTTCTTGATTCACTATGTATGAAAGGTATCTTTTATTTATAGTATTGTACGTTATGTAAAAGATTGAGTTTCAAAGTTTTTTTAAAATTTTTTTTTTTATTTTTTATTTTTGGTAGGAGAGAGGAGAACTAAGTCTCCTCAACTTTATTACGAAAAAAATAAGAAACAATTACATCCGAACACTTCGTGGAACCGTAGTCTCTCGAGAATCCTCCTCAAAAATCGGAAAAACAGTAGTCGGACATGAATCAAAAAGAACCACTCCAAGGGGTTGAGAGAAAGCATAGTTGGCTAACCCATCCGCGAGACGGTTAGCCTTTCTATACCCATGAGAAATTCGGACCAGTTCTTTGAAATAAAGCCATAAATATGATACATGTCAACTTACAAGATTTTGATACGTAATTTTTTTATCTTCAAATAATTACATTATACATTTTATCATAAATATGAAAAATTCCACATCCAAAAAGTATACTTAGATGTTTAAAAAAAAATTTCAAACTATATTAAGTAGAATTATGCAGTCAATTAATAGAAAAATATGAGCTTACTACTTGTGCACCTTCCACACCATGTTCCGGTTACGGCGAAAAACTCTTCTTTCCAATCAATCAAGACTCATCAGTGGATTGTTTATGATGTCTCTACCTTGAAGCTGATATTAGAAACAACAAACTTGCAAAGATAACAAAAGTGTGTAGCGATTATATATTGGTATTCCATTTCATGATAATATTTTTTTCACTAACAATAACCTTTTTCCTATTTTGTGTGTGTTTTTTTTCTTGCATAGAACCAAAAGAGAGCACATGAAGAACACAATTAAGGTTAAATAAATAGAGACAATGTATGAACACCATGAATCATGATGGATGATGATAAGAGTCTTCTAAGAGCTTAATCGACGGCTCTGTTAACATTGCTTAAGTTACCACACGGTCCACAACCATGCAAGTCAACAATAAACCATTACGATTATTAATGATGCTTAATTAAACACCATTACGATTTACGAAAGCAACTACCATCTTTTAATTTCGTTGGTTAATCATTATTTTTCAATCTATTAGTAGTACATAGTGATTAGGACCTTGTAGATTGTGAAAGTTTAACTCGTCAAAAAAAAAAAGAAGTGTCTCTCCCGTTTACAAATATAAGATGAAAGCAAGGCAAAACGAAAATTCCAATAAACTTTCGTACTCCAAATTTGCCATTGTTGTGGTTCTATGAGAAATATCTAATCATTTATTGACTTAATTTTACGTTATATATTATATAATTTGTGACAAACCTTGAACTGTTAGCGTTTCTACTAGTCACTAATGAAACTGTCCATAATTTCAAATAGGATATGTATAGTATATGTATATCTTACTTTTGTTATTCTATCATTTTAGAATATGTAGATTAAATTACTGTCACGTTAGATATTGTGGAGAATTGACCAGATTTTTCTCCGGAATTAGTAGAACCTTTTTACACTTATTCGATCTAGTTTCAGTAAATAAAATATGTAATAACTAAATAAAACATAAGTAACTTATAAAGAAAACATAAGCATATTACAAAGAAAAACATAAGCAATATTAAGATATATAAATTTTATGAGACAAATGTAAAGGTTATGAGCTAGTTACAAATTTAGAATATACAACTAAAATATCAAGAACGTATATATAGAGGAAAGACCATAAATTGGAAACATGATAATGACATGTGACACGAAGACAAAATTACATGAATAATCAAAACTTTCTCTTTAGTCTTTACTAATCTTTAGCCATCATTCACAGACGACTACTTGGATAGTTTGGATATTCACATTCCTCTAGAAAGTCTTAGCCATCATAGGTTCATACTTCATAGGTCTATCGTGATTACTACTAACTCAAATATGCTTTTTTATATTACATTTGCTATGACTTTTTAATTGATATAGAAAAATATTATATTTATGTTTCTATGACTTAATTGTAAATTTATGAGTTAACGTAGATTAATCAACTAAACTAAGTTGTACTTATATTTTTGTCTTCTATTTTTGTGGAAACAAAACTGCTTTTGGACACCAATCAGGCAATCACACTTGAAAATGATATGGAAACTAAATTCATTAGGGAGTTCACTGTTCACCTACTTCAACTAAGTTTTCTTTACTAATGTATGTACATTTGTTCTTATAATACATTAATACCATTAGTTTACTCAAGTGTTAATTAAGATTCTTCTTGTGGATTTACCATCCGGATTCAAACTTGTATTAAACATCAGTATAAACAAAAACAAAAAAGAAAACGTGAAATCTTGATCAAAACTCGTTAAATGCGTAGAAACAAATGATGTTACTATGGTTTTGTTCAAGGGTTAATTACAAAACTCGTTAAATGCGTAGAAACAAATTGACTTGGACTCACGACCAACTGATAATTAAATTGACGACACACACCAGCTGACCAGCATATGAGATAGTCATGGAGCTAAAACAGCACGCATTTTCTATTCATTATGTTGAAACACCACAACTTTCTTCTGAACCAATGTAACCCAACCCACAGCTCATTCTCCACCCATTTAAAACAATGTGCCGTTTTGTTCGTATGCTATGTTTGCAAACACAAGACTTTTTTTGTCACCTTTTATCTGAAATAAAATAAAAGCAATGATGTAAATGAAATCATATTAACGTTGAAAACTTTTTTTAAAGAAGGTTCCTCGTGTTCAATTACGTTCTTATTAGAGTTTAGATAGTAAAATCCAATGACTAAGTTTTTCCAATCTGATTTTTTTTTTTTGCATTCGGCCAAGCTAGTGATTCGAATCCAAGAATCTAGATGAACACATTTAAACAACGTAGTTTACCATTTTGTGTTATACAATCAAACGTATGGTTCAAAGTTCTTGGTAAGTAGGTATTGGGACGCCCGAACCATCGGTCAGTTTCTTGTAAGCATTTTGCAATCTTCTTGTTACCGGTCCTACTTTTCCTTCACCGACCACACGCCTATCAATTTTCACAACCTAAAGCCAATAAACTCGATAAATAAGCGACACAAACAAGCAAGAAAGTGTTTCAAAGATTGTCATATTACTTAAAAACATCAGAGAAGTTTCTTTTATTTTGTATATGTTTTGGAATCACAACATTCACTGACTGTAAAGGAGAGATTTGTGAATGTACCGGGCTGAGTTCTCCCATAGTTCCTGTAGTCCATACCTGGCAAAGTATGACATGAATGAAAAATAATTACTTGTTGATCATTTAAAATTATAAGATTAAGGAAAAGATGGTAAACCTCATCAGCTGTATGGAATTCCGACAAGCTGATTCTTCGTTCTTCTAAGATGAAATTCTCTTTCACCACCAGTTCCATGACCTGGACATGGAAGAGATGTCATGTTATAGTTACTGAGAGATGTTAGGAGAAATGAATGTGTATCTTCTTCTCTCTTACAGTAGCTCGGGTAATGCCCGGGAGGCAGTAATCTGCATGAGGAGTGAGTACTCTGTCTTTCTTCACCATGAACTGCATTAACATGAGTTAATCTACCATTTTAGTTTCCAAATGCTACATATCTGGAGAGTAAAAATGTTAAACCCGAGGATCTTACAATGTTGGTTGCATTGGTTTCAGACACAAAGCCATCCTTGTCAAGCATGATTGCATCATCGACGTTTGCGTTGTTGCTTTCAATCTTGTGTCATTATACAGAACAACATCTCAAAATGATGTCCCTAAAGAACACACGATCACAAATTTAATTCGATATGAAGCGAAAGATGGAACCTTTGCGAGTATGTTATTGAGGAGGTTATTGTGATGGATCTTGGAATCTAAATTCTGAAAAAAATGAAAAGAAAAAGAGATTAAACAACAATGGACAATGTTACACAGCTCAACAGATGAAAGAGCAATTTTTATACATTGGGTGAATTGCGACGTGTAGTTGCAGTCACCAGCACAATCCCGCCATCATTGTCATAAACAGGAGGCTTCCATTCGGCAAGCACTACATTATTTTTTGAAAACAAATAATACTCAAAAACCATATTCTATAGAGTTTAGTTGTATGCTTGCATGAGACAAAATCTGAAACTTTACCAATTAAAGTACATCCATAGAGGTTAAATGCAGGGCTCATTCCAGAAGTGACCTTAGAAGGAACAAATTCATAGCTCATTCAGGTTTAAAATGATTGAAATGAGAACTAGAAGAACTCGTTGCATAATATTTACATCGTACTTCATAAAAGTGTAGTTAATACCTTTTTGCCTCGAGTTAGAGACAGTCTTATATGTGTATTGTCAAACATCCCATTGGTTATGAGAGTTCTGAAAATGGCTTCTTTTATCTGTGCATTTTAATTTCCGTTGAGATAGCTTCATTCAAAACCCGAAATTCGAAACTATGATAATGATATTTATCAAATGCTTACCTCCTCGCGGGTTGGGACATTGTTGAAAGCAAGAGCCTTTGCTGAATCATGCAACCTATATGCAACACTTCAATATATTAATAAGAATGCCTTTGAAGAAGTACTGCTAGGATTTTTTCTCTTGCTTGCTTGCTTCTTACCGGTCTAGATGTTCTTCAAGCTTGAATACTTTCCCTCTGTATATTCGAAGACCTTCCCATTCAGAGTCACCGCCTTGCACGGCCGAGTCAAAAACAGATACCTTAAACAAGAATAAGGAAATATAACATCATACCAGAAACATACACAAGCAACAACAATAACAAACAGGGATCCATGTATGGTTCTGGTTCAAGCACCTTCGCCATCTCACGTGGCACAATCTCATCACCAACCCAAGCAAGAAGTTTCGCATTTTCAGGAACCGGGAGGAGTTAAGGTGCTGGTCAAGAGAGATGACTTGTGCTTCACATGGCGCCTGAGAATGTTGTATAGCGGTAAACATTGCTCAAGCAAATCGTAATGCTTCAAAGGAAAAGTCTGAAAGCAAAACAAAACACATTATAGTTTTGAATGATGTCTGAGTTTCAGAATCTTTAATTGCAAGTAAAACCGAGCTTTTACATGAGGGTACTTCTTTGGAGCCGAGAAACCCGTTGATTTGTGAAGAGTCTTGTACCACCATGGAGCCCATAGTCCATCTTCTGGCATAGGACCAGCCTCCCATCTTTAAGAAAACACAAACAATATAATGAAAATATGGTCATTATTTTTCCAATAAACGTCAAATCCAAGAGATCCTTAGAGCATAGAAGGTCTACTTCAGCATAGAGGCTTGAAATGGGATCTCTAAGTCATCGCAAAGACTGCGTAGTGTAGCCTGAAAATAGAAGAATTACACAGAACATAAAGCAACATTTTACAAAAGAGAATTGAGTTCATTGCCAAAATTTCACAATACTGCAATACAAACCTCAGGATCTCGCTGGAGCCTGGAGGTCATCTGCATCGACGATTGCTGGTGGTGTTCCCATCAGACAGAGATCGCTGTATATCGAAACTAACTCTCCTAACCCCAATTCAAGAAATGACAGAGGGTGTATCTTCTCAAAAGAAGGCTACAAGAAGAGACAAAAACAAACAACAAACATGTCAAACCTGAAAAGGATCAGACTCATAACGTCAACACGAAACCAATTCAGAAGAATTTCCAAGAAAACATAACACCAGAAGTGAGTTTGAGAAGCTTACCAAAATATCAAGAGGATTGCGTATCAAGATAAAGTGCTTTCCTTTACTCATTAGTTCACTTGGCAAACCAAGAAGTCGCTGCTTTGAAATATGCTGCACAGAAAAGGGCCAGAAGAACCAAATGAGAATCCTTTGACAATGTTTTTTTTTAAGTCTGTGAATCAGAGAGAGAAGTGAGTATGTATAACCTTACAAAACCTATATTTCTTCTTTCCTGGACCATAAATGATATCCTTCACCACCTTTTCTCCATCACACTCCTATCAGACAAATGTGACGATTATATATTATTATTTAAGACTAAGCAAGTAAGCATTGCCTATTAATACCCCGGAAGCTTAAAATGGATCACAGTGAATGAATTGACATACAATCTTAGAGAGAAGCTCATCTCTGTAAGGCCTATCAACACCCGTAGACTTAACGAAGGCACCGTATAAGGGCTCGTCGAGCACTTCAGTGTCATCTCTCTAAGTAAATTATACCAAATCAATCTTGCAAGTTACAACTCACACCAAACATCGTTTCAAAGTGATTTGAAATGTTGTAAATTATATACAGAACTGTTAAATTTTGGGGACAAATAGACAAAGACAGAGAGAAGACGTGTTGTCTCTATTTCCCAGAAGATGATATTTTTCCATCATAAAACAGATAAAATCTGGTCATTTTCTGGGAAAATTTCTGAATAAAGAAAGTAGGAAACAAAAAAAAAGGTACCTGGGCAAAGGAGTAGAGGAGAGTGGTGCTGAGTGATCCTGGAGCAGACCATGCGTGAATCACCTCCATTAAAGACGATCGCTTTGAAACCCAAACAGACACTTCGCTCTGTAATCACACCACTCAAGATTCAACTTCAGCTAAACTATCATTGCCTTGGTCAGTGATAAATTTTTTATTTCTCACTTTAGGGAAAGATTCAGTGTTTTTTCTTTTGTTTTTCTAAAAAAAAAAACACTTTTACCCAGTTGACCGACCGATCATCAGAGATGTGTTTTTTTTTGACTAGTTTAATCTTCACAAACATCTTATCTTATCTCTTGCTACATCGAAGTTGGTGAGTGATTATGTAATTATTTGCACTCATAAAGATCCTACAGTTTCTGTAAAAAACCATAAATCAAATAATTGGTATCGACAAAGAGATCCAATCACTGTCAGAGAACAAGAGTAAATATATCAGAACCGGTGCGTTTTCTAGCAACAACCGCGATTTCATCCACCAAACCATGGAAAATGTTTCGATCAACGGACCAAGAATCTTTGATTTCAAATTGTAAAGAAACTAAAGTGCTTCTGAAAGAATGATACATTATCTGGAGGATATAGAGAAGAGCCGAACACTTGAGCGGTCATACGAATGCATATACGGTAAAAGCTCGAAGCGAGGTGTCAGTTCAGCAGTCACGTCCGTGATGGAAAGGTCCATTTGGTCCACAAGTGTCAGAAAGGCGTTGAACGTGTCTGCATTGCGGATCACAGATGCGATATAGGCCACTTTGGGGCTACATCCTTGTTGTGCGTCTCTGTTGTCTTCAGTCTTGAGAGAGCCATTGTCTCTTTTGGTTGGTTTCCTTAAAAGAGCTACTAGAACCCGCAGTAGATGAGGGAGACATGACGGATCATAAATTACATCTGCACCTAGACTGATACGAAGAACATAAAGGGTTTAGGAGACTGACATAGGCTGTCTATACAAAATGATTTTATGGTTTACTCACATGATATCTGGACAGTATTTGCTAAGTTCACTTTCTGATGCAGTTTCCCATGGAAGATGCATGCATTTAATTCGCTGTTAAAGGAAAAATAATCAGTCTTGAATCGGTAAAGTTTATAGTATATACTCTGAATCAAGAACTTAGAAGGCACAAAGAAATTATTTTCAACTCACTGTACTCTGAGCTTCTCCGGTTTGGTTGAGCAGCTCGTCATCATAGTTTAAGTGATTCCTCTCCAAATTAAGCCTCATGTTAGACAGAGTTAAAAGATCTCCATCTGTTAGTATAACCTGCGCAAGAAAAAAAGTGTAACTCAACATAGCTGTGTACATATGATGAGTACTTTGGTATTAAGAGACTAGGGATTACCTTTTTGGCCTTTACATGTGCAAGGCAAATTCCGACCATGCCAACTCCAGAGCCAACCTAAACAGGGCTCCACCGAATCAAAAAGTGAGTATATAGATCAGAACGTAAACCAGTCAATAACACTCAATGATGTCAAACTAACCTCAAAACAGGATTTATTGGCGAATAACTCTGGAAATGACAGAACAAACTCAGACAGAAACAGACTTGATGGCCAGATGGAACACCTGCTCAAAATCCAGGATCCAAGTTGAGAAATGTGGAAAAAGACTCGTGAATTGAAATGAATCCGTGGCAGTCAAATTATACATACAAAAAACCTCTTACCCGGTACCTCCTTCAAGCATGTTCAATGAACATTGCAGATGAATAACTAATTTCCTTGACAATGGACAACTTGGGTGTTTGTATGAACCTAATCCACAGATAAGTCAGCAAAACTAATCTCACTCAGGAAAATTCAATGAACAATGAATATAACACACACAGCGAAGACATGATATTTTACCTTCGGGAAAAAGAAAAGAGATAAATTTGGTGATCCTAATGTTTTCTTTCGCCAATATATCTTCCTAAAACACCAAACCAAACATTGTTTTGTTTTCCATCAATTACGAAACAAAACAAGGAAAACTTCAATAACAAACAAAAAAAAGTAGACCTTTGAAGTTGACATGTAAAGAGCATACTCCTCGTACAGTTCATCCAATACTTCACCATTCTCCACCTCAACTTCATTTATGAGTTTCTTCAGTAACTTCTTGGCGTATGAACCGTTACCACTCGCAGCCTGCTTCCATGCAAGAGTTTCACACTAAGTTGCACATTACTTCAACTCAAGATTCAATTTTTCCAAAGAAAACATAATTTGACAAACACTAAAAGTCCCAAAATTTATGACTTGACTATAAAATCCTAACAATAGTATAAAGGTTCCAAATTTCTCAGAGTTCTCTGGTTTTTAGTACTCAGAGCAAAGCAGAAGAGTAGAGTTTACTTACAGCTTTAACGCAAATTTCCCACAAAAATCTCTGGGCACCATCAGTAATTGATCCTCCGTTACACTCTCTGCACAATGGACAAACAAAATCAGTTGCCGGAGCAAATAGAACCAAAGAAGCTCACGGCGGCACCGGCGAGTTTGACAGTGGGTTTTACCTAGCGAGAGCGATAACGGAACCCACCGGTTCCATGGCGAGGAAAGCAGAGAGGACATGGAGGTACTGTGACTCCCACTCCGCCGTTGAGTTCTCGCTCGCCGCCATGACTTCGCCGTGTCAAGCTCCGAGGATCTATCTCACTAGCCATGTCAAAAAAAAAAAGCCTTAGCAAATAGCAACTGTAAACTTTGGGCTTTATGGGCCTGGCCCATAAAATTAAAATGACTAAATAATCCTTCAAAAAATAACGAAACTTCTAAAATACCCCTCATCTTCTCCAAGCTTTAAAAACTTCAGAGAATCTCCGCACTTCTTATCCAATTAGAAAGCCATGGTGAAGTCTTCTTCTTCTTCTATCATCTTCTTCCTCTTCACATGGCCATTCTACTTCACTCTCTCTGTCTTCATCCACCAAACCCTAAACCTCAAAACCAAAACAAACCCAAAATCTTATCTTCTTGTGCAACCACCTTCCGGAGAGATGTGGTGCTTAGAACAGCATCTCTCTGTTTCGTCTCTTTCATCTTTCAAAACCCAATTCCAGAGTCATTAGCAGATCCTTTGAAGTCTTCTAAACCGTTGAGACTTGGCATTGCCAACACTTCGTCTTGGTTTCAGTTCTTTGGTGATGGGTTCGCCATTAGGGTTCCTCCTGATTTTGAAGACGTCAATGAGCCTGAGGTGTGTATCTGTGTCACCAATCTCCTATGAATTTGTGTAATTTAGTTTAGTCGTTTACTCAATTTGATAAATGGACAGTAAAAAGCCTGCTCCTTTGGTCAAAGTTTTGATTTTTTTTTTTTTTTGGGTGATCAGTGTACTTAGATGCCAAATTGGATGTTGTTAATCAATGAGTTGGGGGTTTAAGTTTTGTGTGTTTTCAGGATCAGTAGAACCTTAGCTATTAACTGAAGAAATATGTGTATCAAAGGAATTCAAAAACTGGTTCTACCCCTTTTTGTTTGGATGAAATGATTCATTTTTTCTTGACAAACGTGTGTTTACCTCTCATGCTTTAGGATTACTCTGCAGGATTGTCACTCTATGGGGACAAGGCAAAGCCCAAAACTTTCGCCGCCCGGTTCCAAACTCCTGATGGGTATTGTTTGTCCCTCTTCCCTTGTAGTTAAGTTGACATCCATTAGTAAAACTTTTGTGACATATCATATGGTGATGGATGCAGATCAGAAGTTTTAAGCGTAGTCATTCGCCCTTCAAATCAACTTAAGATCACTTTCTTAGAGGTTTGTACAACAACAACAACAACAACAACAACAACAACAACAGAAAAAAAGACATTTCCTTTTACAAGTTTTAACTTTTCCGCAATCATCACTTGTCCGGTAAGGTCATCGAAAGCTCTTTGTTTCCAATAGGCTACAGATATATCCGATTTGGGATCGTTGAAGACAGCTGCAAGACTCTTTGTTCCAGGTTCTCTACATCATTTACATATTAGAAAATTGCCTTTGAAATACTCTTATTCTTCTGGTCATTGTTAAATTCTTTGACCATGATGAGCAGGTGCGGCAACGATTTACGCTGCTCGTACAATCAAGGTAAAGGAGGAAGGAGGTTTAAGGCAAGTCTGCTTTGAATTATACTCCCGTTAGTATTGAGAACTTATGTTCTTGATTGGAGAATTTGAAGTTCTTGTTATCTTTATCTGCAGAAATTACTACTTCTACGAGTTTGGTAGAGATGAAGAACGCATAGCTTTAGTAGCTTCTGTGAACAGAGGGAAGGTCTGTGCTGCAAACACAATTATGATTACTCATATACATATTTTTCCAGATTCATGACTCAATTCTGTGTGTCTTTCTTTAAAATCTTGAAAAGGTTTATATCGTTGGAGCAGCTGCACCAGAATCCAAATGGAAAGACGATGAGTTGAAGCTTCGATCTGCTGCCATTTCTTTCACTATCTTATAATCGACGACGACCTCACTATCTTCTTCTTCTGACAGAAAACGCGAAAACGCTCTTCAAGGTCCATCAAGAAATTCGGAACTAAGAACAAACGAGCCAAATGTGATAACTTTTAATCTTGAAATTCGGACATTGTTTTGAGTCGCATTTCGTCACTCACTTTCGCTATCTGTTTTGGTTTTTGTCCTTTCAACTGAGATATGTTCGTTATTGTACTTGTAAATCAAGAATTTTTTGGAACGCTAAATTCTTAAAACGCGACATTACAAAGCGTCTCCTTGGCGTTTGTGTTATTGGTCTCCCTTATCCCATAATTGCTGCTGTTCGGTTCTGCGGTTTTGTTGTTGCAACTTGCAAACCTGCTCAATGCTCATGTTTTAGCGGCCAACCGAATCACACGTTTGCGTTACGGAATATAAATAACACGTGTTCAGTCTAGAGGAGAGGTACACCGAGATACAGTGCTCTGCGATGTTGTCAACCTAATCCACCTTAAACCCTGCCTGACGATTGAAGTCGAACTCCTCCAACAGCCAGAGAGATCCTCTGACGCTATTTGAAAATTAATCAATGAAAGTTAGGGTTTTTCTCTGAGATTTGATCTTGATTATCGAAAATGGCGCTCGTGAGAAGGTTTCACACAGTTCGTTCATTGTTGCGAACAGCTGGATCAAGAGAATCTTCTTCACTCTCGTAAGCAAATTTCCTAACTTTGATTCTTCTTCATTTCATTTGAGTTTTAGGAAAATTCGTAAAATTTATAAAAGATTCAAGCTTTAGCTTCTTCATCATTTGTTTTCCAGATTCGGGAATGGAAATGAGTTCTCCTTGGCTCAAATCGGAGATGATTTCAGATTTGGGTGTTGGAGAAACTATCATTCTTCTCTTTCTCACGGTAATTTTACTCAGTTTCTCTATTTGAATTCGACTGTGAAATTGATTGATGCTTTTAGTTATGTAATTGACATTTTTCCAGTTCCTGAAGCTCATGGGAGAAGCATGTATTCACGTTTGTATGAGAGTCATAACGTCAACACACATTTGCTTCGATCTACTCTGGTAAATACAAAAAAAGTCACCAGATTCTTCATTAGGTGTTGAAATCACTGATCTTTTTTTGGTTTTGTTCCATGTCTACATGATATTGTGTTGTTTTCAACTTGTGTTTCTCAGATTGCAGAGTCTTTGCCGTTTACGAATGATAAAAGGTTTGTTGCAACCCAAGTTAAGGCTCCACCTCAACTACAGAAAACGGTGTGTTAAGTGCTTGTTTCTCACCTTTTGTTGTTTGTTATTAATATATTGTATTCTATGGTTTTGATGTTCTCACATTTTGTTATTTATGAGTGCAGGGTGCCGTTAGAGTGTCTATGGTAAGTCCTGGATTTGTATATGAACCCTATGCACTTCAAGAGAAAATCTCGATTTGGCGGAGGTATATTGGAAGATGCTGTTTCTAATGCGATCAAATTCCCTTTTCTCCACTGTTAATCATCGTAGGAAGTTCCGAGTATAATCGACAATATAATTGTTCTACTAGAGTTTAAGTTTCTAACTACTTTTTTATAATCAACCTCAGCTGTTTTCTTATCAATTGTTGTTCAGATGTTTCACAAGAGGTGGTTGGCGAAGAACAAAAGAGGATTTTGTACGGGAGGTTGAAAACATCTCCATGCTTTATCTTGACTGGAATATATATATTTCGCATATGTATTAATACACTTTGAAATTCCAAATTTCAGCTAAGAAGCGCATACGCTATCGCTAAGTTAAGGAAGACAGGGTATTCAAAGAATACGTTCTACATAGAAGCACTAGAGTTGTACAAACAGGTCTTACTTATACACCTTTTGGTTGTTTTTGTTTTTGGTTTAGTCTTCCTAGCAGAATGTTTTATAATCATCTTGACTTAGCTACCTGTTTGCTTCAGATTAATATTCTGATGGCCAATGGTGACAAGAAGGAGATAAGAAAGAACGTAACTGAAAGAATGTATTCTGTAAGGTTTCCACCGAATTGATTATTAGTTTTTTTTTTTTTTTTTTTTTTTTTTTTTTTTTTTTTTTTTTTTTTTTTTTTTTTTTTTTTTTTTTTTTTTTTTT
>NC_025704.1:18844873-18858217 GCF_000633955.1 Camelina sativa
TGTGTGTGTTAAAATTGAAGATGATCTGGTTTTCTATATTGTTAAATTTTTGTTTCTTTTCACTACTAGGCACTGAAGAACGAAATCAAACAAAGAGAAGCCATCTGGGATGGTGTTTACTGGGAAATGATTGAGCCAGTTGTCAAGATCCGAACTTTACAAGCTCGACTGGCAAGTTCTTTACAAAGCTTGAATATATTTTAGATACTGAGAATTATGGTTTGAAGTAATGAATGACAAAAGATTCTCTCTGGTAGTGGATTGTGAAACTTACCCTATTCCTTTCATCCTTTTGACAACATCTCAGATCGGAATTGACCGGACAGACCTTAAGAAAGCATTTATACAACTGACACTCGAGTTTCTGACAAAGCAGGTCAGTATTATCCCCTTAAGTCATCAGTTTGTTTCTCGTCATTGGGAGGCTGTAATGAGTTCTTGAGATCTATTCTATCTTCAGAAATTCGAAGCATACGATGCAAAAGGCAATGTAGTAGCTGGAGATAGGAAGAAAGAGGTAAAGTAAAAAGTTTAATCATTGATTTTCGATGATTGTTTCTAGAATGCAACCACTTGGCAATACGGTAGATTGAAAAAAGAATTAGACTAGATCCAACATGAACCTCCTGAGTAGAAGAAAAAAAAACATAATATTTGGCGTGGATCGATGAAAAATTTGATTCAAAGAAGTGGTAATTGATTGGAAACCCAAGCAGCTTTCTTACCTACAAGGGAATGACAAGTTTGTTGCTTGTGCAGGTGCTTGTACGTGACATATGGGTCTTTGAGAAGTCTCTTTTCCATACAGGAGCTTACTGGCGGCTCTGTGGCCGGATCAAACTATGAAGTTGTGCAACATTGTGGCTTAGGCAAAGAGTGTTAACAGTTTCAGACAAAGAATAAAAATTCCAACATATCCTGATTTATTGCTGAGTCAGTATTCTCCTTTACGGTTGGCTTTCTTCTATGTTCCTCTTAAAATGCAAGCCTGAATGTTATCTGATTAGGTGCCTAGAAAAACTTTGCTATTTTGCGAGGTAAATCATCGATACCATACAAGCAAAGATCAGAAAATTATGTGTTGGGTAGTAGTCTCTTTGTATACCTCATTGGAACCAGTTTTTGTTTTGTTTCGGTTTGTTATCTTTTTTTATTGTAGTGTTCAGTAACTGAGACTGGCATGTGTTGCTTCTGTCATTTTCTATGTTCTCTTCTATTGGTGGATTATATGAATTCAAGTAGCTACTGAAAATAATATACTATACATACAGTCTTAAAGGAGGAGGGCTGTGGGACATTTTAAGAGGATAAGAGTTGTGTTGCAGGGAAAAAAGACACTAGATTTGTTTTGTTTTGTTTCCAAACTAGCCCCAGGATAAGGAAATTCTCAATTTACCTTAGTAATAAATCCCCAAAAAGCAATTCTCAATTTGTACATACTGTAGCAGGTCTAAGAATGGATAAGAGACAAGTTTTCAACTACTTAGACTGTTCTCATTGGTATTTGTAAGGAGTTTCTTAGAATTGTCCTTAGACCAAAATAATAATAAAATAAACAATATTTTTCAACAAATCAAAGAGACGTTTCTAATATAAGAAATGTTGGAAACGTTTCTTACCTGATACCTTCCTTTATATTATTAAAAAATAACTTAAGAGAGCCTCCTGAACTACCTCGCAATTTACTATTGTAGTTGGGGAACAAAAAAAAAAACTTTGAATTTTTTTATAAAATCCTTTCACCTAATATAACTTAAAATCAACATTTGCTTTATAACAGTTCAATTTTTTGTTTTGGTTGTTTCTTCGATAACAGTTCTTTCTGGGATTTACCACGATTAAAGGGTGGTTGAAATAGTGTCCGGTTACAAATGATCAGTGGCTGCTCTTCTCTCTCATACTTTTCTTCCACTTGCATCACTGGGGCCTCTGTTTTCACTTGTTCTTCTTCGCTGAAACTCAATCCAAGAAGAAGATTCCTTTTCCAGAACCCTAGAATCCAGAGAAATCAGGAACCTTTGTTGAGGTCTGGGAGACCCCTGGTGATGGAATCACACAAACCCATGTTCGATGTTGACAAGTTTGATGATGAGTTTGTTCAGAAACTGGTTTATGATGCTCTCGTTTGGTCTTCTCTTCACGGGCTCGTCGTTGGTGACAAAACTTACCAGGTTCTTTTTTAGTTGAACCCACACTTTATAAAGTTCTTGTCTTTTTTTTTTTTTTTTTTTTTTTNTTTTTTTAATCTTCGTGTTCGATTATATTCAAGACAAAAATTCAAAATTGAATCGCTTATAGCTGAAATCATCATAATTTCTTCGTCCTGGATTGTGTTAGTTTCATGATTTAGCTTTATATCAGTAGATGTGCTTATAGAATCGAGAGGTGAAGAAGATCTAATTTTGTATTGATTACAGAAATCAGGAAATGTTCCAGGGGTTGGAATGATGCACGCCCCCATTTCATTGCTACCAACTGCATTCCCAGAGATCTACTGGAACCGAGCTTGTGATGTTACTCCTATTTTCAATGAATTGATTGATCGTGTTAGCTTGGATGGCAAATTCTTACAGGATAGTCTCTCTAGGTTTGGCTTCTTTTTTGAGTCTTTATCTCAGTACTGGAATCTATCTATCTGCTTTGTGTTATATGTATCATCTAAACAAGTATTGATGTTTTCTATGTTGTAGAACGAAGAAAGCTGACATCTTTACATCTAGACTTCTTGACATTCACTCCAAGATGCTAGAAAGAAACAAGAAAGAGGTCTTTTACATTTATCTCTGGTTTCATATGTTCATCTGTGTTTCTTCGGTTCTGGATCTTTATTCGTTTGCTTGTGTTTGTGTTTGTGTTGGCAGGATATTCGTTTGGGTTTACACCGGTTTGATTATATGCTTGATGAAGAAACAAATTCAATTCTTCAGATTGAGATGAACACTATCGCGTGTTCGTTTCCAGGCCATAGCCGTCTTGTTAGCGAGCTACACCAGTACGTGCAGCAACAGACCATCTTCTTCATAACTTGTTATGTTTCTGTTTTAGCTGAAAAGCTTCGCTTTTTTACTTATTTTCTCTTGTTTTGCAGGACATTGCTTCGATCTTATGGGGATCAGATTGGGATAGACTCTGAACGTGTACCTAGGAATACATCCACGGGACAATTTGCTGATGCAATGGCTAAAGCTTGGTTGGAGTACAATAACCCAAGGTTAGCCTTAACCAAAGAGTGCATTCTTGAATGTGATGATAAAAAGTGCTAGAAACCAAGAATCAATGATGCAATTTGAAGGTTTTCTGTTTGAAGCTACAGTTTCTCTTGGTTTCAGAGCGGTGGTCATGGTAATTGTACAGGCAGAAGAACGCAACATGTATGATCAACATTGGCTGAGCAGTATACTGAGAGAAAAATATCCTCTGTTTATCTTTTTTTCTTTGGTTTCCAGTGGTTGATCTCGACACTCTTATCCTCTAACTTGTACCACAAAAAAGGTGTTGTTCTTCCTTAGCTTCAGAACACGCACAATATAGTAGCCATCAGGAAGACTCTAGCAGAAGTCGAGAAGGAAGGGAGTGTACAAGAGGATGGAACCCTTATTGTGTAAGCATTTGTTTGCATTGTGGTTTTCGAGAACTTACACATTCATCTTGAAAGCTATGTTAAGAGTTTTTGTTGTTACAGTGGCGGCCAAGCAGTCGCGGTGGTTTATTTCAGATCTGGCTATACTCCCAATGATCATCCGTCTGAATCAGTAAATAGCAGTCAACGTTTCAATTTTTGTGGCTTTAACTCTTTGAGAATATCTGTACCAATTTGTTGGTTTATTTGTTTCAATTTGAAGGAATGGAATGCTAGGATGCTAATAGAGGAGTCTTCAGCAGTCAAATGCCCCACTATAGCTTATCATTTAACTGGCACCAAGAAAATCCAGCAAGAACTGGCAAAACCAGGTGTTCTCGAGAGGTAAATAGATCGCCAGTTATCTTTTAGTGAGGCTGAAACTGAAGAACGGTTTCCAAATATCTCAAAGAGGATCACATTCTTAACTATAAACATGAGAAACAGGTTTCTGGACAACAAAGAGGACATTGCTAAGCTGAGGAAATGCTTTGCTGGGCTATGGAGCTTGGATGATCAAGAAATCGTCAAGCAGGCAATCGAAAAGCCAGGATTGTTCGTTATGAAGCCTCAGAGAGAAGGCGGAGGTTAGAACCACAACTGAACTGAGTCCCCCTAACTCCTCAATTTCTCTTGGCCATATTCTAAAGCGTATCTTCTTGGATTCTTCCAGGAAACAACATCTATGGAGATGATGTGAGGGACAATCTTCTGAGACTGCAGAAAGAAGGAGTTGATGGAAACTCTGCATATATCCTGATGCAGAGGATATTCCCAAAGGTGTCAAACACGTTCATGGTGCGAGAAGGTGCTTACCATAAAAGTCAAGCTATATCAGAACTCGGTGTGTATGGTGCATATCTCAGGTACAAAGTGCATAAAGAAGAAGAATTTGGTAATGTTTCATTCATTCTCTACTTAACTTTGTGCCATAATCTTTGATTAAATGATTTGTGTAGGAACAAAGACAAGGTTATAGTAAACGAGCAGAGTGGTTATCTAATGCGCACTAAGATCTCATCATCAGATGAAGGCGGCGTTGCAGCTGGTTTTGGAGTCTTGGACAGCATTTATTTGAATTGAGATGGATCACATTCACAATCATCCTGATAAATTCTTCTGCTGGTTTATTCCTTTTTATTCTTCTTCTTCTTGCTTGTTGAAGATTTGTGTATTAATCCATGAAGAATCAATAGGACCATAAAGCATACATAAAATTGCTTATTGTTATCTAACTTATTTTGGACCGTGTGAGGCGATCACTCGTTTGAGATCATGAATGGAATAAGATACGATCAATCATGAATGAAATATTTTAAGATATTTATGATGATTTCTTTGTTAACACTTATTTAAAAGTGGTGATTAATTAAGACCATACGAGCATATATACATGTACAAATAAAATGTTATAAATCAACGAATGTCCGTAAATCCGATGCCTCTTCGTTTTGTGGGAAAGATAGCAAAGAAGAAGCTCGCCACTGTCACCACCATAACCGCAAAATACTTAATCATAAGTACGAAATGACCACCCCAACTATGTCCGTCGTCCTCGGGGAGCAAACACCTTCGAAAATCCGAACTCTCTACGGCTAACGACAAGAACACGACAACGGACACAAAAGCATGCACGAAATCGACAAAACTCAACTTGTATCTCCGTTTTTTGTCGCCAGTTAAGCCGGATTCCGGATCATAACCGTCGTCGTCTGGATAGTCGTTGAGGATGTAGAGACCGTTGGCGGTGGCAATTCCGTAGTAAATGCGGCCGTCTTCGCCTACGAAAGAGTCAGTGAAAGAGGAGAAGAAGCAAGCCGCGGCGCAAAAGGAGATGAGGGAAATGGTGAGGAGTTTATTAGCGGGTTTATTGGTGCATTCGCCGCCATTGGAGAAAGAAGGGATAAGGGTTTCGAACATGAGGGCGGTTCCGGTCGGCAAGAGGTTGGCGAAGTTTCCGGCGGACGGTAGAGATCTAATGAACGACGCTTCCATTTCGAACTTTGGTCGGGAGAGGAAATTTTTTGTATGTTATATGAAGAAAGAGTGTTTTGTAGGTTCTTCTATACGTAATGCATGCATGCGTGAGGATATTTTTGATGTGTCTTATATACATTTCTTAAAAGAATCGAATTTTGTTTGGTATCCGAATATGTAATATACATTTTGTTTTATAAGCTTGTATATACAAATTTTGTCAGAAAGAAAAAAAAAACTATTTGATAACCGCTCATTTTATAGTGGATTAATTAGATTCTAAACAGTAACACTTATTTTTATGAAAGTAATATTTTTATAGAAACAATACTCCACTTAAAAAAAAAAACATTTCGCAAGTTTATAAAACGTAATAATTGTAGAATTGCATGTTCGATGAAATTGAGTCCATAAAGCTATGTCTTGCACGGTTGTACCTAACTCCTCTCGGTGACTCGGTCATATTAGATATGTAATGTACGTGACTCTATAAAGAAATTCACAAGATTGAGAAAATACGGTACACGCAACCCTCTTTTTTTTTTTTTTTTTACATATTATTTTCTCATTTGTAATTACAATAGTATCATAATTTTATTAAAAAAATGTTGACACAAAAAAGAAGAAGAGTGAATAATTTAAGAGGGTTCGGGCGACTTTTGTCCCTGGCACCAACGGTTAGTTGGAACTGCAATTTTCTGTAAAATTTGCAGGTTTTGAAACAATGATTTTCCGGCGACTTTCCGGCCAAATTCCGGCCAAATGGTTGATCGGAATTGTCTGGTCGATAGTGCAATGGAAAGCTGGTAACGAGTACTACAATATGGTATACTCATACGTTCAAAACGGAGTTGATTTGAATGAGAAATAAGAGTGTAAAGTGAGCTACTTGGGATGGTTTGAGAAATATCCCACATCGGAAATATGACTGATTTTTCACTCATATATATAGTTTCAAAAGTGTGTAGAAGGAAGAGGGAAGGTTCCCACACGCGAACAGTACCAAACCGGGCCGAGCATGGATGCGGAACGGGCCGGAAGCGGGCGGGCCGGGCTGGTCGTGAGTGCGGGCTGTGGTCTCTTGGGCTTTTGGACTTTTGGGCTTTTTGGCTCTTGAGACTGCTGTAGGCCCATTTAATTTTTTTTGGAAAGACTTGGTGTGAACTCCAAGCAAACTTGGACAGCACTCCGAGAATATTCACTGAATATTTTCTTGAGAGCTCCCTCCTTCCACTATATATAGAGGCATAACCTCTCATTATTTTTCACACAGAAAACCCTAGGCGACGACGACGGCGACAATGTTCCCAGAGTTTTGATCTCTGATGCGAGGGCTTTGCTTGGTTATTTTCTCGGTTTTTTATGGTAGCTATGCTGGTATCCAGGGAATTTCGGAGTTTCCTCTCTGTTCGATTCCTGTTTTGGTTGGTTTGGAGATTCGATTTTACTGTTGGGGTGACTTTTGGAAACTCGAGATTTCTTTTCTCTACGGTAGCTATGAAGGTATCAAAGGGATCTCGGTCTTTACTCTCCGTTTGAGTCTTCTTTTTGATTGGATTGGAGATTCGATATCTCTGTTGGGGTGACTTTTGGCAATTCGGGATTTTCCGGTATCTTCGATCGTCTCTTGATCTATTTGGGGATCCGCATTTATGTATTCCCTCCATCACTGATTCAGATTTGGCAAAGCGAATAGTTTTGTTTGTGATCCGGATATGGATATCTGGTTTAAGTGGAAGTCAGGATCTCATTTGTATTGGGTTTCGAGGTGATTCTCTGCAGATATCCTTTAATGGAATCGAGTTTTGCCGTGCTAACTGGGATCTGATTTTTTGTGTTCTGCTGGAGTGTTTTGATACGGGGGATCTGTATTTATTGCTGGTCTACGGGTATAAATGGATCCTCTCCCCTGTTGAGCAGATTCATCACACACCTTTCTCTCTGTTTGCTTTTGGTTTTCCTCGAATTCAGTTCCTGCTTCTCTTTGTTTTCCCGTCTTTTCCTTGGAGTTTCATCATGTCTCAGAGTATGGTTCTCGGTCAAAGCTTGGCTACTAAGAGTGTTGTTCCGCCTGTTGTGAAGCGCAAGGTCAAGATTCCATATTTTGACAATACTGCGCTGATTGAGGGTTACTCTAAGACGATCATTGGAAGGTGTATGAATCCACGAGCGCAGGATATGCAGATGCTCTTGTTCATGTTCCCTCGTATCTGGCGTTTGGAGGGCAAGTTTGTTAGGGCTGATCTTGGAATGGGTAAATTCCAATTTGACTTTGATGATGAAGCGGATATCATTGAGGTGCTGAAGATGGTTCCTTTTCACTTCGATCATTGGATGGTGTCTATGGTTCGATGGAGTCCTACTGTCGACCCTATGTATCCTTCGTCTCTCGTCTTTTGGGTTCGTGTTATGGGGGTTCCTTTCCAGTTTTGGGCTGAACCTACCTTCCGGAGCATTGGTGCGGACATTGGGAGTGTCCAAGAGGTCGACATCGATGGGGGGGGGGAGAGTTTAGGTGGTGGTTGATGGTTTCAAACCATTATGCTTTCAAACTGAGGTGGAGTTCTATAATGGAGAGGAGACTTCTGTAACTCTTCGCTATGAACGTCTCTTTGGCTACTGTTCTCATTGTTTCAGTCTATGTCACGACAAGGTGCATTGTCCGCTTTTGCAAGTGGTTATTGAGGAAGAAGCTGACATCCCAGAGCCGGAGGAGGTTGATGTTCGCCGTACCCAGAGTTACAAAGGAGCGGTTAAGTCTGAACGGAAGTTTGGTTCAGAGCATGCGGGTTCATCTCGTGGGGGAAACCGAGGTAGGTCGACTAGGGACAACTCTCATGCTGAGGGTAAACGCCCTCTTGAAGGGAAGGTGGGGAGAGATTCCCAACCCCAGTCGGAGATCGCAGTTGGTGAACCTTTGGCGAAGCAAAGGCGTTTTCAAACCTATGTACAATACAATGAACATAGGTTCTCGAGGAAGGCTGCTAAGGGGTCGAGTCACTTGCAAACTAATACTCTTCAGGCTCCGGTTAAGGTGGTTCGTAAGGCTCTTTTTCAGGAGGAGGAGGTTACGGTTTCGGTGCCTGCAGTTGCAGAGTTGTCAGAGCAGACTGAGGAGGAGTCCACAGTCGCTGCTCCGGTTATTACGACCATGACCGAGGGCGAGCTGCCTAACTCAGGTAGTATCCCACCGGTGCTACACATAGAGGTTCAGCGGGCTGCTTCTGTTGAAGTGGAGGCTTTGCAGGATGTTGGCTCTAGCTTGTCGGATACAGGTATTGTTACTGGGGTTGCAGGTTTGGTCATGGAGGGGATGGAGGACAATCCGATGACAGGTGTTTTAGCGTCGGATGGCACGGAGGTTGTGCTGGAGGAGGAGGCTGATTCTGGTGTGACTGCTGACAAGGATGACGGTGCTGGAGAGACTCTTGTTTTTCGTGATGATACAAACACGGGTAAGGTGCCAATGGATACTGACCTCCCTTCGGTGGTTGCGGGCGTTTCATCAGGTTTGCTTGACAAAACGCGCAAAGGTAAAGGTCTGATGGGCTTAAAGGGGGTGGGCTCTAAGAAGCTCAATGTGTATTTGAGGGGTACACCTCGCAAGAGGCCTGCTCCGAAGGCTGGGGAGCTGACCAACCCGAAACCGAAGGATGAGGATAAGGGTGCAGCAGGTGGATCCAATCCACCAATTCCAAAGGCTGATAAATGAAGATTTTAAGCTGGAACTGCCAAGGGCTTGGTAACAAAGCCACGATTGGATATCTTAGGGATTTATGGGGGAAACATAGACCAGATTTTTTGTTTCTTTCTGAGACTAGACAATCTTTTTCTGTTTTGGAACCTTTTGTTGGTCATTTTGGTTTTTCAGATTTAAAAACGGTTGAACCGGTTGGTTGTAGTGGTGGTCTTGCACTATTTTATAATAATAATAATAATAATAATAATAATAATAATGTTTCCATTATATTTGAGTCCAATAGAATTATTGATGTGGAAGTTCTTTTTAAAGGAAAATTAATTTATCTCTCTTTTATCTATGGTGATCCGGTTCCAAAGAACCGGGAGTTGGTTTGGGAACGTTTAACAAGAATTGGTTTAAGTCGTGACTCTCCTTGGTTTTTAATTGGAGATTTCAATGAGTTAAAAGGTAATCATGAGAAGCGGGGTGGTGCTTTACGAAATGCGTCTTCTTTTGTGCCTTTCAACACAATGATTCGGCACTGCGGATTACTAGAGTTCCCCGCTCTTGGGGATAGTCTCTCCTGGAGAGGGTGGCGGGATAAGAAACCAATACGCTGTCGGTTAGACCGGGCTTTGGCGAATGAGGAGTGGCATGATCTTTTTAAGGATTCTTTCACGGAGTATCTACCAATGATTGCCTCGGATCACAAGCCCTTGTTGGCAGTTATTGAGGATAATATTCGAAGGGGTCGAAGCAGTTTTCGTTTTGACAGACGGTGGCTAGATAAGGAAGATTTCCTAGGTGTGGTGGCCGAGGGTTGGGAGTCTTTACCGGGAGGCGAATCTGCTCCTAATCTGGTGGATAAAATTACAACATGCCGTCGTGCCATATCTCGGTGGCGGAAAGAGCAACAGCCCCATGGGCGGGAAACAATTGAGGACTTAAAGGCCAAACTAGCATTGACTCAGGAAAATGATACGACAACGGTTGATGAGCTTGCGGAGCTTACTTGGCGGTTGCGGGAGGCGTATAGGGATGAGGAGGTGTACTGGTATCAAAAGAGTAGAAGTCGGTGGATGCGCTTTGGTGATCATAATACCAGTTATTTTCATGCTCAGACGAAGCAACAACGTGTTCGGAACCGAATTATTGGCCTACATGATCAAAATGGTATTTGGACGACGGAGGAGAGGGATGTCCAAAATATTGCGGTGTCCTATTTTCAAGATTTATTTACTTCTTCAAATCCTTCGGACTTCTCGGAGATGTTGGATGAGATCCAGCCGTCTATCTCACGGGAGACGAATGATTTTCTGACTCGGGAGGTGTCTGAGCAAGAGATCAAACAAGCTTTATTTCTAATGCATCCGGATAAGGCTCCGGGTCCGGATGGTATGACTGCTCTATTCTATCAAAAGGCGTGGGCCACGGTGAAAGCGGACTTGGTTCTGGTAGTCAATTTCTTTTTGCAGAATGGGGATTTTGACAAAAGGTTAAATGTGACTAATATATGTCTCATTCCGAAGGTGGATAAGCCAACTCGGATGACGGAATTACAGCCTATTAGCCTTTGTAACGTTGGTTATAAAATCATTTCTAAGGTTTTGTGTCAGCGGCTTCGTACGATCCTCCCATCTCTAGTCTCGGAAACGCAGTCGGCATTTGTGGAGGGTCGGTTAATTTCGGATAACATTTTGATTGCTCAAGAAATGTTTCATGGTCTGCGGACTAACCCTTCTTGTAAGGGGAAGTTCATGGCTATTATAACAGATATGAGTAAAGCTTATGATCGGGTGGAGTGGTCTTTTGTTGAGCATTTACTTCGCCGGTTTGGTTTTTGTGAAAAGTGGATATCCTGGATTATGTGCTGTGTAAAGTCGGTTCAGTATAAACTCCTGATTAATGGCCAGGCATATGGCTCTATTATTCCTTTTAGGGGGTTGCGTCAGGGAGATCCTTTGTCGCCCTATCTTTTTATTCTTTGTACGGAGGTGCTCATTGCACAGTTTCGGAAAGCAGAACAGCTGAAACTTCTTACTGGGATCAAGGTGTCGACGGCGAGTCCGGCCATTTCCCATCTTTTGTTTGCGGATGATAGTATTTTTTTCTGTCGGGCTACGAAGGAACAGTGCGAGGTGGTACTTGGGATTCTTAGGAAGTATGAACGGGCCTCTGGTCAACAGATTAATTTTCAGAAATCTTCCGTCCAATTTGGTCACACTGTGGATAATGCACTGCAGGAGGATTTAAAAGGGGTTTTGGGGATCACACAATTGGGCGGGATGGGAACTTATTTAGGGATTCCGGAAAGCTTGGGGGGGGCAAAAACAAAGATTTTCTCCTTTGTTCAGGACAAATTGCAAGCGAGGGCTAGTGGGTGGCCGACTAGATTACTACTGCGATACCCATGTTTGTTATGTCGTGTTTCCGGTTGCCAAAGAAGGTCACGCGGAAACTGACGAGTGCAATTTCAAATTTTTGGTGGAGTTCGAGTGCACAGTCCAGAGGTTTACATTGGGTGGCATGGGATAAATTGTGTAATGGTAAAGATGCAGGGGGAATGGGTTTTTGATGTCTGGATGATTATAATACCGCACTGCTGGCGAAGCAGCTTTGGCGTTTGATCACAGTTCCAGATTCTCTTTTTGCACGGGTTTTTAAAGGTCGTTACTATCGACATTCTGATCGTATGGATCCGATTAAATCATATTCCCCATCCTATGGATGGCGAAGTATAGTTTCTGCTCGCTCTCTGGTTAATAAAGGACTCATTAAACGGGTAGGATCTGGTGTATCCGTTTCTGTATGGACTGATCCATGGATCACTGCCCAATCCCCGAGACCAGCTTTGAGTACAGGGTCCTCTTTTGATCCTACGCTCCGCGTTATAAACCTCATCGACAGGAATTCTAATTCTTGGAATATGGCTCAACTTACGGCTACGTTTGTACCGGAAGATGTGGCCATTATTTCTGCCATAGCATTACGCCAGCCGGATAAACCGGATCTAATGGGATGGCATTTTACCAAGTCTGGTAAGTACTCGGTTAAATCAGGGTATCACACACTTCGTTCTAGCTCCCTGGCTAGTCCTGGAGCAGAGGTGATTGGTCCAAGTTTTGAGTTGTGATTCCATATGTGAAGTTTGCAGTATTGAGGAGGAAACGATCAATCATACCCTCTTTCAATGTCCGCCAGCTCGCCAGGTTTGGGCTTTGTCGAATTTCCCGACGGCCCCTGATGTTTTCCCTTCGGATTCGATTTACACAAACATGGATTTCTATTTTGGAGATTCACAAACGTCCTAAACCAGGAATTTTTCCCCTGGATTTTGTGGTATATTTGGAAGGCCAGAAATGATAAACTTTTTAGTAATTTGGATTCCAATCCCCTAGCTATCTTGCGGCTAGCGGAGGACGAGGCCAAAGCATGGGATCGGGCGCAGACAGATGATATGGTCTCAGAACCGGATCACATGACTGCGACTGTTCCTAGTGTGCGGGGGAGTTTTGGGGTCCCTAGGACTCTTTCAGGATATATTTGTTTTATTGATGGTTCTTGGAAAGCAACAGATTGTTATGCGGGAAAAGGATGGTTTTGCACGTCGCCTTCGGGCGACTCACCCACTATGGGTGCAGCCAACTTTCGCTGTAGTCTCTCCCCTCTTCATACTGAGGTTGAAGCCCTTATTTGGGCTATGCGATGTATGATTGGGGCGGATAACCAATCTGTAGTCTTCCTCACAGACTGCTCTGACTTAGTGAAGATGGTGTCTTCGCCTTCCGAGTGGCCAGCATTTACACCTTATTTGGAGGACATCAAGGCGGATATGGAGGAGTTCGTTTCCTTCAAGCTACTCTATGTTCCTCGCTCGCAGAATGGTAAGGCGGACAATTTGGCGCGACGTGTTCGTTCTCATCCGCATCTAGTTACCTTTGTAAATAATGTCCCTTCCTATTCGCTTGTTTGAGCTAATCTTGTAAGTTGTTGTCAAAAAAAAAAAAAAAAAAAAAAAAAAAAAAAAAAAAAAAAAAAAAAAAAAAAAAAAAAAAAAAAAAAAAAA
>NC_025704.1:18859559-18860114 GCF_000633955.1 Camelina sativa
GCATCTTTCAGGAGATCGATTTGGAAGGGATGTCGATCTGCAATGTCATCAAGACGAATTGCCTGATCGAGAAGCTACCACCAGGCTGGTCGAATTTCAAGCATTACCTTAACTTCAAGCGTAAGGCAATGTCTCTTGATGATCTCATCCGTCGGTTGAGAGTTGAGGACAACAATCGTGGAGCTCATTCGGATGCTCAAAGCCAAGGGCATGATGTTCATGTAGCTGAGCATAAGGCCAAGTTTAAAGGCAAGGGTAAAGGGATCTCTATTCCTCATAAACCGTTGAAGGTGTCATCTGGACCAAACTTCAAGAAGAGCAACCTTGAGAGGAAGTTCAAAGGGAAGTGTCATCATTGTGGTAAGATTGGACACAAGGCTGATGTTTGCAAAAGCAAAGCAAAAGATCTCAAGTTGCAAGCAAACCTAACTGAAGAAGACATGGTTGCGGTGGTTACTGAATGTAACATGGTGGAAGACAACCCAGTGGAGTGGTACTACGACACTGGTGCTACCACACACATATGCTCTGATAGGACCATGTTCACCACCTATG
>NC_025704.1:18862066-18864827 GCF_000633955.1 Camelina sativa
ACGAATTGCCTGATCGAGAAGCTACCACCAGGCTGGTCGAATTTCAAGCATTACCTTAACTTCAAGCGTAAGGCAATGTCTCTTGATGATCTCATCCGTCGATTGAGAGTTGAGGACAACAATCGTGGAGCACATTCGGATGCTCAAAGCCAAGGGCATGATGTTCATGTAGCTGAGCATAAGGCCAAGTTTAAAGGCAAGGGTAAAGGGATCTCTATTCCTCATAAACCGTTGAAGGTGTCATCTGGACCAAACTTCAAGAAGAGCAACCTTGAGAGGAAGTTCAAAGGGAAGTGTCATCATTGTGGTAAGATTGGACACAAGGCTGATGTTTGCAAAAGCAAAGCAAAAGATCTCAAGTTGCAAGCAAACCTAACTGAAGAAGACATGGTTGCGGTGGTTACTGAATGTAACATGGTGGAAGACAACCCAGTGGAGTGGTACTACGACACTGGTGCTACCACACACATATGCTCTGATAGGACCATGTTCACCACCTATGTGCAGAACAAGTCAAATGAGCAGCTTTTTATGGGCAACACGGCGGTGTCCAAGATTGAAGGTAAAGGCAAAGTGGTTCTGAAGCTAACTTCTGATCGTGAGCTCACCTTCCAGAACGTGAAGCACGTACCTGATATGCGGAAGAATCTCATCTCTGGAACAGTGTTAAGCAAGCATGGTTTTTCCATCAATTTTGAGGCTGATAAGTTAGTTCTTAAGAAAAATGGGATGTATTTGGGAAAGGGTTTTGTTAAGGGTGGACTGATCAAAATGTCTGTAACGACAGTCCATCCAAAAATTGTAGCTTCTGCTTCTGTTGCTGAAATGAAAGAAAACCCTATTGCTTACTTGGTTGAGTCGTTTACTACTTGGCATGAACGTTTAGGACATGTCAATTACAAAACAATGCGAAAAATGCAAAACTTGAATTTGATTCCGAAATTCAAAACTAACCAAGAAAAATGTGAAGTGTGCGTACAGGCCAAACTCACTAAAACTCCCTCACCACGCGTTGAAAGAACAACCGAACCTCTAGGTTTAATTCACACAGACTTATGTGATTTAAAGTATGTGCAAACTAGAGGTGGTAAGAAATACTTTGTTACCTTCATTGATGATTGCACAAGATATTGCTATGTATATCTCTTGCATAGCAAAGATGAAGCACTGGAAAAATTCAAAGAGTTCACCCTCGAAGTAGAAAATCAGCTTCAGAAAACTATAAAAGTAGTTCGAAGTGATAGAGGAGGAGAATATAATGAGCCGTTCAATGCATTTTGTAGAGAAAAAGGCATTATACATCAGACAACCGCTCCCTACTCGCCAGAATCTAACGGAGTAGCGGAACGAAAGAATCGAACTCTGAAAGAGATGATGAATGCGTTGTTGCAGGAATCTGGGTTAGCCCAGAACATGTGGGGGGAAGCTTTGCTTACCACTAATTACATCCTCAACAGGATACCGCATAAGGTTACTGGCAAGTCACCATATGAGCTTTGGAAAGGTACAGTACCTTCGTACAAATACCTCAAAGTGTGGGGGTGTCTAGCAAAAGTGGCTGTACCACCTCCTAAAAAGGTCACAATTGGGCCTAAGACCGTAGACTGTATCTTCATCGGATATGCACATAACAGTAGTGCATATCGATTTCTGGTTCATAAATCAGATATTCCAGATATCCATGTGAATACAGTTATGGAGTCAAGAAATGCTTCATTTTTTGAAGACATTTTTCCCTGTAGGAAAACTCAAAAACGGACTCGTGAACAACGAGATGCAGCGACTTTGGAAGCTGGCAATACTTTGAGTACTACTTCTGTAGAATCAGAACTGGAACCTAGAAGAAGCAAACGAGCTCGCAAAAGTAAATCGTTTGGTGATGATTTTCTGATGATGGCATTTCTAGCTGAAAATCTACCAAGAACATACGCAGAAGCTATGTCTACACCTGATGCACCTTATTGGAAGGAAGCAGTCAAAACTGAAATAGACTCTATCATGCAACATCATACTTACGAGATGGCAGATCTACCACAAGGATTTAAGCCTTTGGGATGTAAATGGATTTTTACGATAAAACGAAAACCAAATGGCGATATTGAACGGTACAAGGCTAGGCTTGTAGTGCAAGGATTTCGGCAAAAAGAAGGCTTAGATTTCTTTGATACCTATTCACCGGTAACAAGACTATCTTCGATCAGGATGCTCATAGGTATTGCAGCCTTGAGAAAACTTGAAATCCATCAAATGGATGTAAAAACTGCTTTTCTTCATGGAGATTTAGAAGAGGAAATCTACATGAAACAACCTGAGGGATTTGTTATTCCAGGACAAGAACACAAAGTGTGTAAACTTGTGAAGTCATTATATGGACTCAAACAGGCTCCTAAGCAGTGGCATGAGAAGTTTGACAGTATGATGATGTCTAATGGTTTTCGCATTAATGAATGTGACAAATGCATATACTACAAAACTACTCCATCAGGGTACATTTTGTTATGCTTATATGTAGATGATATGCTTATTATTGGCAGCAACAAAGACATCATAACTCAAACGAAAAACATGCTCAAAAGAAATTTTGACATGAAGGACTTGGGTTTAGCAGATGTAATTTTGGGGATAAAAATCATCAGAACTGATGAGGGCCTTATCTTGTCTCAAACCTACTATGCGGAAAAAGTGCTTGATCGATTCAAGCATTACTCAAATGGGACTGCAAAAACTCCAGAGGATCCTCAAATTCACTTAACCAAAAATT
>NC_025704.1:18865401-18905005 GCF_000633955.1 Camelina sativa
AGTTCCTAGAGTGATGTAAAGTGCTTCCTGTATGTTAGAGGTTAAGCATATGCTTTTAATGATTTGAAATGTAGCTTTGTAAAATATTTAAAATAATTACAGGATATTTCTTTAAATACAAGCAGCTTATGAAATCACCTTGTGAGTGTGAAATGGGGCCGTTTCTAGGAGAATATATGAGGCTATACTCTCCAAGTTCACTCATGATTAACCAGGCATGTTCAAGGCCACAATGAACACAATAGACAACCTCGTTCTACGAGAAAACGAAGCTGTGTTATACCTGCTGTCTAAGTTTACATACAAATCCGGATGGTTCAAGACATCATGTTCACCAACTGGCCGAGTAAACTCGACAGGTATAACAATGAGTCGGTTCAAGGTTGAAAAACGCCACCAACTCAGATACAGTTAGTTTTCGCATATACTCTCGAAGGTCTGTCTAGTCTAGCTAGTAGTGTCAGTCTATAGGGTTAGTTATGTCGTCATATGTTTAGACTTATTTCTATTCATGTGAGGGATTGTTGGAACTGCAATTTTCTGTAAAATTTGCAGGTTTTGGGACAATGATTTTCCGGCGACTTTCCGGCAAATGGCTGATCGGAATTGTCTGGTCGATAGTGCAATGGAAAGCTGGTAACGAATACTACAAGATGGTATACTCATACGTCCAAAACGGAGTTGATTTGAATGAGAAATAAGAGTGTGAAGTGAGCTACTTGGGATGGTTTGGGAAATATCCCACATCGGAAATATGACTGATTTTTCACTCATATATATATAGTTTCACACTCTTCTAGTTTCAAAAGTGTGTAGAAGGAAGAGGGAAGGTTCCCACACGCGAACCGAACCGAACCGGGCTGAGCATGGATGCGGGACGGGCCGGACGCGGGGCGGACCGGGCCGGGCTGGTCGTGGATGCGGACTGTGGTCTCTTGGGCTTTTGGGCTTTTGGGCTTTTTGGCTCTTGAGACTGTTGTAGGCCCATTTATTTTTTTTGGAAAGACTTGGTGTGAACTTCAAGCAAACTTGGATAGCACTCCGAGAATATTCACTGAATATTTTCTTGAGAGCTCCCTCCTTCCACTATATATAGAGGCATAACCTCTCATTATTTTTCACACACAAAAACATAAACACTCCTTCCTCTGAAGATCTCTCTCCCTCTTCCTTGCTTAGTCCAAGTAAGTTCTTAGTTTAGTAGTCTCGAGAGTATAACGTAGATCTGTTCGCTTGAGTTCTATTACTGGTGTGCTACGGTAATAGTTCGTGATCGGTTGTATCCTGGGATTCATAAATCGTGATTGTCCGAAAGCACTTACGGCCGATTTATTGAATTAAAGAAAGAGAAATCATATCTCGCCTCCGTGATTTATTTACTGCTTTATATTATGCTGTTATAATTCGTTTCTGATTTCGTTAATTTAAATATAATTCGCATATTTTCTAAATTCGATTTTTGCGTTCCTAACACGGTCCAACGCCCACACTACACGAACCGTATAACAAATGTAAACTAGCATATGTGTTTTTTTTTCAGTTATACCTTTCTCTTAGTAAAAGAACATAAAAGTTAAGAAATATTTTTGTAAATTATTAATTACATAACGAAAAGAAATGTAAATTTTCTTTGCAGATGAACATACATATAATCTAAGTTTGATTTATTTCATCGGGCTGGTGAAGAAACTTAGTTTGTATTTCTTCAAGTGATAATCCTTTTGTCTCCGGGACGAGCAACCAAATAAAAAGCAACGCGGCTCCCGCAATACCCCCAAATATGTAAAATGTTCCTATTACAGTTATAAAAGTTAAGAGAAGAAAATTAATTTATTCATTAAACTTGACTGTATATATAGAATATAACAATTTGGGTCCACAGTTATAAGTTATATAATTTGGTATGGTCTAACAAACGAATAATAACGATCTAAAATGTATACAAGGTTTATAATGATGCCATAAATACAGATTATGAATACTCTATTATTTTTCATTCTTTTTACCTAAATAGTTTATAACATAATTAAAAATAAGTTGGAAAAAGAAGTAGAAAAGATACCTTGGGTGCTCCACTCGAACAGGAAGTTGAAAGCGTAGGTGACCATCGAACTACTTGAAAATGATACCAGCGTAACTATACTCCCTGCTGTTACCTTTATATTTATTGGAAATATCTGCACACACGGACACACCAAATATTATACATATATTACTTTATTTATAAAAAATGTGTTAAAACTTAGAAATTCATTTGTTCGAATCTTATAAAAAAAAATCTAAAATATCAGTTTAGTATAAGGGAGAGAGTATATATTATTTTCTGCAGTGAAAAAAATAAAAGTTGAGCTAATATATGTACCTCAGACATAGTTACCCAAGGAAGACCTCCCAAACCTATTGCAAAAGTTCCAATATACGGCTGCCAATTTAGAAAAAAAAAAAAAAATTAGAAAAGAGACAAAAATGTTATAATCAGAAAGATTGTATGAAAGTTGGATAAAATGTTTTACCGTAAGGCATACGAACGTGAATATTGGAGTCAGGTTTGGTAGCAATTGCATTTTCTGCTCATACCAAATTAATATACAAATATATTGTTGAAAAATTAGTGAGGTTAAGAATATAAAACTGTAGAATAAAGGGATTCCACAATAAAGAACAGTAAAAAAATACTGAAAATATAACCTGTAACGTGAAGGCGATCCCAATAAGTATGGAAGATATGCTCATCCCAGATGCAGAGGTCTATACATAGCAAGTCCAAATATGAATCAAATCAATATCAAACAGCTTTTAAAATTTTTCTGTATGTTAATTAGTAAATATGTTATAAGAAAACAAATACGAAAACAAATGTAACAAAATTACTGTTAAAGGTGGTTGCTTACCAACAAGAGAGGCCGTCTGCCCCATTTATCTACGAGAATGATACCAATCATGGCTTTTGGTATCTGCGAATAGTACAAAATGTAAAATCTAGATTTTTTTTTAGAAGTAAGTGATGTTTTAATTATTCTATACAAACTTTAAATTGATTTTGTTTTGATCATTTGTATTCTACAAATATTTTTTTGCTATTGGCAGATACAATTTTCTTAATGTTTTATATCTTAAACATTTTTCTTAGTAAAATAGATGGAACAGTTGAATAACAACATAATATAGTTTGACTGCATAAATTTGGTGTCGTGCATCCATATATTTAACAAATTTTTGACAAAGACCAATGTAAATACTTACCATGAAGAACCCTAACAGTGTCGATCCAATGGCCACCGAAAACCCTGTTACTCAAAATAAATTATTTAAAGCAAAACAAAAAAATGGAAAGAGAACTTAACTAATTTAGTTTTTAATTAAAACTTGTATCCTAAATCATGAGATCATGGCATCAGTAAGCAAAAAAATAAAATAACAAGAGGGTAAGTGAAAGAAAACAAAAATATTGTTTATTTATTTATTATCAGGAATGATCCTAAAAACTCAGGAATGATCCTAAAAATTTTTTAAGCCCAAAAACTAATCTCTTGGGGCCGGAGGAAAGCATGTTAAAATTTGAACCCCGTGACCAATGCTACTCGAACCCAAGTGGCGGAACTTTTCTCCCTTAAACAAAAATATTGTTTAAGCCCAAAAATTCAGGAATGATCCTAAAAATTTTTTAAGCCCAAAAACTAATCTCTTGGGGCCGGAGGAAACCATGTTAAAATTCGAACCCCGTGACCAATGCTACTCGAACCCAAGTGGCGGAACTTTTCTCCCTTAAACAAAAATATTGTTTAAAAACTCATTAAAACTGGATATTTCACTCTGCAGATACAAATTACACAGACTGTTATATGTTAGTGTGTGTATAAAAAATGTGTTCCTCATCGTTAAATCAGTAAATTAATATGTTTGCTCGTAGTAATTCTGAATATATATATATATAGCGACCGAAATAAATGTCTAACGACCAACAACCTACGATTTACGACCTAGGACGAAGTCATATTCGACAGGTTTTTTACTATAAGTTTGAGCGGTTTATTACATAAGTCAATGTATATGTAATTATTGTTAATTATCGCTGAATTTTTTTATAGAGCTTAATCTTAAATTTACCAGATTTTCTAAAAATGGTACTTGCATACGCAACTACTGCAGAACTTCCTGAAAATTGTTGTACCAACATTAGCCCGATACCTACCTGAGAAATAATATTTAAAATAAACAAGTTATATGCTTTATGTAGATAAATATTAAAATTAAAATAGTCTTGAAAGTGTATATTTTATGTACTTATTTTGTAACATAAACTTCACTGTACCACGAGAGTGTAGCTATATTTTCTCTGGAACAAATCCCAAAAACTCGACCTTGAACTTGAACCATTTTCTACCATTTTGGTCACAACCTGAAAACAAAATCAAAATCATTCAGACTTTACTTGTAAAGGGATGAATATAAGTATAAACTAAAGTAATTTATAATTGATTATATTATGTTAACCAAAAAAAAATTTTATAAGTATTAATTATATAGAAACCTCACTTGAATTTCTGAGGCTTCACGTGAAATATCAGCATCCCTCCCTCTAAGCCGAAGTAGTGAATTCTCTAGTTCTGTATCTGTACCAACTTTTGCCTTCATCAAATTCAAATAGTTTAGTTTTCATGGTTAATAAATTGTGTGTGTTATTTTTCTGTAACGTTAGTAAATTATGTAGCAAAAAAAAAAATTGACGACCAACCAGCCATCTTGGAGACTCTGGAACGAAGAACAAACCGATTGCTTGAATGAAGCATGGTAAAGCACCTAAACCGGAAAAAATATTGTAAATTTGTCAGTTCATTTGTATACTCTTTACTATGTAACAACTCAAATTTTTCCATATTTTATCTACTATTTAATCATTCTCTTACGTACGTATATAAATATCTCATAGTTTCACAATTAAGAATCATATACTGGACACGTTACCTATTAGAGCCAACGTCCTCCAGTTGATAAAATTCCCAGAAAAATAAACCATGGCGAGTCCAAAGTTTTGAAGAAGCTGGAATCACTCACACGAGGATAAAACAGGGTACTCACCAAAAAGCTAACAAATATTTATCTGAAATTTCCTAATGTCATATACTAAAAACAGATTTTGTAGCAAACCTATTTTCTTATACAAAATTGTGCCATCTGAATTATTGACACATCAATTTTATTTCTGTTATAAATGTACTTATGCAATATTATTGTTATAAATGTACTTATGCAATATTATTTTAAAATTCTTTTAAAAATTTATAGCTCTGTCAATGTCAATATCATATAATTTTCTCCCCACAATTGGTTAATTTAGTTCTAGCATAATTTGCTCATATGGGTGAGATATTTGATCAAATTAAAACCATATTTGTTGGCACTCATCTTAAAATATATTTTTAGAACTAAAATGTACCTGGTTTGTAAAGGTAAATGTACCACGAACATGTTTAGGCGAAACTTCTGCTATATATACAGGTACCTGTTTGGTAAAAAAATTTAAGAGAAAAATTAAGTAAAAAAACTTGTTAAGTGATATCAAATGTAAATATATTAGTTGTAGACTAATAAGTTACTAATTACCACATAGCTAATTAAGCCGAGCCCTATCCCTGAGGAGATTCTTCCGATGTTCAGCCACATCACATCCTTTTGTGTTCCATACATAAAATATAAATGACTCTTTAATTGTTGGATTTTTATAACCACAAACTAAACAGTTTTTTTTTTTGTTTTTTTTTTGGTTTTTTTTTTGTCAAAAAACAGTTGGTTTGTTTTCTAAAAATAATATTTGTACCACAAAGGGAAAATATCTTTTGTAGTAAAAAATATTTAAATACCTTAGCGAAAGCGATGGAGAACCAACCAATGATGCAGAGGATATCAGAGACCCACATTGTCTTAATAATTAATAAAAGCAAAAATATAGTCAGTAAAGTTTTGGTTGGAAAATGGAAATGGTTAAACTTGAAGAATATGAGATTAAAAGTAAATTAGTTACTCTTCTTCTGCCAAGGGATATCGCCATTTTACCACTGAACAAAGCTCCAATTGCAGATCCCAACGTGTTGAATGAACCAAATGCTGAAAACTGTTAAAAATAATTAACTCGGAGATAAATTCCAAAAGTTGAGTAAATCATTTTACTGGGATTTTTTATTTTATTTCTCCCAATGATAGTTTCAAGAACAGATAAAAATAGAGGTGAACCACACCAGCTAAAATAAGTATAATCAACTTCATGGGGATAACGACCATATAAAACATACACGAACTACATTTATATGTATATAAAATTTTATAGATACTTTATAAATACTCGTATAGTAAATTTCTAAAAACTTTATAAATACATTGTAAAACCTTATAAAAACATTATAAAACCTCACAAACACTTGGATTGAGTCTCTTTTTTTTCCGTTTTTTTTTTGTCAAACCACTTGGATTGAGTCTCTAAGTAGTAGTTATTATCAAGAAATCTCTTCTAAATCTTATAAAACTTTATTAATTGTTTCAAATTTAGTGAGGAGTATTTCTGAAAATGGACAACTAAAAGTGCATTAAAAAATACGTTAAGAGGGGTGTTTCCCAAAAGTTCTCGAAAAAAAAAACTTTCAGATTTTTGAACCACTTTCTCTACTCTCAACTCTCTACTTTATATTGTTTTTACTTATGTGCATACTGTTAACCACTCTATCTACCTGTTAAAGAATTTGTTAAAAAAAATTGTATTGTTTTGTGTTACTAATCTCGAACGTGGTTTTCAGTCTTTCACTCTCGATACTGCTTATAAATTACATTTTAAAACTTCTTCCCATTAATTTAATATATATATGTTGATAGAATTAAAAAATAAGAAGAAAAGAGTGATCGAACACATACTTGCGCGATAGAAAGACCTAAGTCCTTCATAATTCCTACCTCAGCAGCTGAAGTATAACCCATCTGTAAAACAAAAAACACAAAAAAAAAAAACTGTTTTTGAAAATTATATGAAAATAGATAATACAATTAAAGTATTTTCTATGAATTTTGCATTTTTAAAATAATAAAAAAAGAAGCACAGAAGGTAATATTTAAATTGTTAGAACATTGGTAAATTAAGATAGCAGAGAATCCATGTGGGTTTTAATGACCCATGTGGTTTGTAACCTTTTATTTAAGGGTTGATTAAATGCATGTGTTGTAATGTTCTTTCTATCTTGGTTAATATACTCAGTTGACGATAAAGATCAATTTTTTTTTTGCTAAAAAAATGTAAAGTAGGACTTGCTAGTATCGGTAGAAGAAACTCACAGCAACACCAAAGGAGAAGGAGCCACAGACGGCGACCAAAGTGCTTAGGATAACACATGCAGTGACACGACAGCCTGAATCGTCATTTTGGTCATTGAGCTGCAAAAGGTGTTCCTCTATGCTTCTTTCTTCCTCCACCATCATCATTTACACATGCATGTACTGATACCACAAAATTTCTGGTAGGGGACAGTGAAATCTAGAGAGAGAGAGAGAGTGAGACAGAGGAGAGAGTACAGAAGAGTGGGAGAGAGACAGAGAATGCTCTGTTTGTCAAAATAGGCTTCGTATTTAAGGAAGGTGTCACAATTATGTTTCTCTCTTTTTTGGGGGTTTTGTGTCAATTTCCAAGTCACACGTTTTGTTCCTTTTACAGTTTTACCCAAACATTATTTTCTGGTCTAAAGGGTGGATAATTCGTTTGAATCAAAATTTTCATTGAATTATGGACAATTCTCCTAAGTCCTAACTACCACTAAAATGATTTTTTTTCTTCTAAAATGTATTATTTTTATTTTTACTAGGACTCAAATCAATATTTTTACTAGGACTCAAATCCTCACAATATCATAGAGGAAGTATATCAAACAAGTTAAATTAAATTTCAAATTTAAAATTATATCTTATAAAATCATTTGAAAATATATACTAAATAATAAAATTAAAAATTATCTCAAAAGAAAAAAATAATAAGTAGGGTTAAAACTTCATAAATATTAAATATATATAACTGAGAGTTTAAAAAACACAACCATCAAAAATAAAAACTTATACAAAAAATATGGTAAAAAGGCTCAAATCTAGTTAAAAAATATTAAATGAAAAGTCATAATAAATCGAGGCAACTCTAACTTATAATTTGTATGTATGATAAGTATAAGATATTGTATGAAAAATTATTGTAAAGAGTAAGAACCATCATAACAGTTATTGATATTTATATTACTCATTTAAAAAATATTATGACGAAGTGATCCTAAGTGAGAATATCAAACGAACAATTTATAATAAGTAAATACAATTTCTGATAAAATAATTTTGAAAACAAAATAATTTTCATCTTGTGTGAAAATTTATCAATTAAAAATACACAACTTCTAAAAATAAAAGATGAAATAGTTAATGTAACGTCCGTGAACCGAAATCTTGGTTTGGGATGTGCATCAATCGATGCAGTTGTTGCATCGATCAATGCAAGGTTGGTTTTCGCGAAGCAACTTAAGTTAAACGCGTGTTTGGCTGCATTTTGGGTTATGAAACCTCTTAAGTCAAGTTTGTGTCGTCATTAGGGGAGGTTAGCCGTTTTTGAGAGAAAAAGAAAGAGAGAAAGAAGTTCTTAAGCGCTCTTGAGAGTTTTGGGAGATTTGTGGCTGTTCTTGGGAAGATCTGTAGCTAGGACTGTTGTAGGAGCTTGTTAGGAGCGCATATTCGTTGGTGTAGGGTCAGATTCTTATTTGGCAAAGGTGAGTGCATGACCATAGCTTAACTAAGCTTGAGATTTCTCCGATTTTTGTGTTTATGTGTTATGTGGTTGATTCCTTGGCTTGTTAGAAGGTTTTTGTGTCACTTGGGGCCATGAGAGGCTTCTTTGTGGCTGTGGATCGTGTTTTGATAGTTTAGGTACGGATATCTGGCGAAGAGCTTCAGAGAAGAAGATGCTTGACATGTGCGTCGGTCGATGCACTATGTGTATCAGTCGATGCAATGCAAGGACGGCACGAGTTGACCTAGGCGCATCGGTCGATACCATGTGGAGGTGTTGGTTGATGCAATTAGGGATTTCGTGAAATCTCGAGCATGCATCGGTCGATGCAGTGTTGGTGTCGTTCGATGAAGGTGAGACTTGCATCGGTCGATGTAACCCTAGTCAGTGTCGGTCGATGCAATGGTTGGTGTCGGTCGATACAGTTGTCCTGGTTTGTTTGTTGATTGTTGTTTGTTAGTTAGAGTTATCTCAATTGCTTGTGTGTATTGCCCAGTAGATGGAAGGATTGCCTCACAAAGTATTTATGGTAATACTTACGCCTCTCTTTTGTGTTGTGGCGCAGGTAAAGGCAAAGTGTGATCGTGGAATCAATGCTATGAAGAGGAGGATGTTCTAGAGGCTCGGTTGTTTGTTCTGTGTCTTTGATAGGACGCTCTAGTGGAACTTAGTTGTCTATAACGGTTGCTAGGATTGCTGGTTCTTTGACTTGGTTTATGTTTTGGATTGTTGTTAGAATTGATATTATGTCATTCTTTATTTGTTATTGGTTATTGGAATTGTTTTGTGTTATCCGCTGTTGTTATTGATTAGGGTTAGGTTTCTAGTGAGTATGGGATCACTAGATAATAGGATATATATATTAAAAAACCGGGTCAGGTTGTTTCAGTTTGGTATCAGAGTCCATATGATTCTAGGTACGGGTTAGCTGTGTGTTTTGTGTTGTGGATATTGGATTGTATCCTTGTGTGTGACCGTTAGAGGCTTCTCTTCATGGACTTAACTCGCTAGGCCTCTAAACCGTACGGACGGCCCGCCATGTTGGTTGCACGGACGTACGGACATGTACGGACAGTGGTGTGTGTTCTCATACTCCCTCTCAAGCTTGATCAAGAGCATTGATCAAGCTTGGACTCATGAACATCCACCTTATTAAAAACCTTAGTATAGAAAACCACTTGGGAAAAATTATACATAGGGAAAAAAGAGTGTAGGTGCCGTATTTGAGAACTTATGGCCGAGTGAGGTCTTTAAGACCAAGTTTGGAGTGAATATACTCACATACTTGTGGACTGGCTGCTTTGGTAAGTACATCGGCCAATTGTTCGGAGCTTTCGGTGTGGCATGGTAGGACGACTCCAAGTTTAATTTGTTCTCGAACCTTATGGCAATCTACTTCAATGTGTTTGGTCCTCTCGTGGAACACCGAGTTGGTTGCTATGTGAATGGCAGCTTCATTGTCACAATGCATTGTGATTGGCTTTGAAGATTCAATTCCAAGATCCTTGAGAAGAGCTTTGAGCCACATTAGCTTGGTTGTGAGTTTCCTCATGGCCCTATACTCTGATTCAGCGCTTGATAGTGATACCACCTTTTGCTTCTTTCTCTTCCATGTGACCAGGTTGCCACCTAGGAACGTGCAATATCTAGTAGTAGAGCGACGGTCTTCGCGATCTCCGGCATAGTCAGCGTCGCAATATCCCACAAGCTCAGTGCTCTCATTGCGTCCCATCCAAATGCCTTGTCCTGGCGAGCCCTTGATATATTTGACTATTCGGTTCACCATGTTCTAGTGGTGTAAGGTTGGATTTTGCATGTGCTGGCTCACCTAGTTCACAGCAAAACAAATGTCAGGCCGTGTGATAGTAAGGTATATAAGCTTACCTACTAGGCGTCTATATCGTGTGACATCTTCAAATGAAGCTGCCTCATGCTCCCCCTTTCCTCCTGCCTTATAGTTTTCTTCAAGTGGTGTTGTCACAACCTTTGATCCAAGTTTTCCTGCTTCACTTAAGAGATCAAGAGCATATTTTCTTTGTGATAAGAATAACCCTTCATTAGACCGATATACCTCTATCCCAAGAAAATACTTAAGCTCTCCAAGATCTTTAATGTCAAAAATTGATTTAAGAAATTCTTTAGTATCTTGAATGCCTACCTTGTCATTTCCAGATATGATGATATCATCAACATATACTAGAATGACTACAATACCTTTGTCGCTTGGTAGTGTGAAGAGAGTATGATCAGCTTCTGATTTGCGAAAGCCTCTCCCAAGCAAGGTAGTGCTTACTTTGTGGTACCATGCTATTGGTGACTGTTTTAGACCATAAATAGCCTTGTTGAGCTTAAAGATTTTTCCTGGACCAATGGTGTCTTCTAACCCGGGTGGTGGCCTCATGTAGACTTCATCGTCAAGTTCGCCTTGTAAGAACACATTCTTCACGTCCATTTGCCAAAGTTCCCAATCCAAGTTAGTAGCCAACGAGAGAACAACTCGGACCATATGGAGTTTTGCAACGGGGGCAAACGTATCAAGATAGTCCTCCCCATACGTTTATGTAAATCCCCGTGCGACAAGTCTCGCCTTATAGTGTTCAATATCCCCATCACTCTTGTATTTAATAGTAAAGATCCACCGAGAGGTGACTGCCTTCTTGCCTATCGGTAAATCTGCCTCGTCCCACGTATGGTTTTGCTCCATGGCCGTCTTTTCAGCACTAACTGCATCACGCCACACCTTATGTTCCTTGGCTTCATCATAAGTTTGTGGTACCCAATGTTTGTCCACTTGGCCGAGGAAGGCCTGATGGTCCAAAGGGAAATGGGCAAGAGTACATACGGCTTGAATCGGATGGGCAACAACAACATTGTTGTAGTACACGCGGGGAACATGTTTTAGTCGTTGACTTTGCCGTAAGGGGATAACTTCCCCATGATCATGGGCTTCATTATCATCATCGTGGGCTTCATTGTCATCATCGTCATGTATAATTGATTCAACAGGTTGACTCTCCTCCACGAGCGGTTGTGATTGCTCTTCATTGGATTCAGTCGGATCACCAGAAGTAGGCTGAGTAAGGACTGCCTCTAGACTATGGGTCGAAGTCAACAAGTGGAACAGAGTCTCCTGGTGAGTTTGGCCCGGCTGAATTGTCAGCGTCCCGATCGTTTTCGACCCCTAGCCTTTCAAGGATAATACGAAGGTTCTTGGCGCGATCGGATGGTGAAGTCGACAACTCGCAAAGATCATCCCAATTCTTCTCGTCATAATACCCCTGAGTTTCCACAAATTTTATATCACAAGACATCAACACTCATCTAGTCTTAGGATCATAGCATTTATAGCCCTTTTGAGTAGTAGAGTAACCAAGGAACATGCTCTTAGTACTCTTGGCGTCAAACTTGTTTCGTAGTTCTCCTGGTTTTAACACAAAACACATACACCCAAAAACACGTAAGTGATCAAAAATGGGCTTTTCCTTGTTCAATACCTCAAATGGTGATACATCTTTGAGGAGGTAACACGCCGCAAGCACCGCGTCTCCCAAAAATCGTTTTGGAACGTTGGTGTAGAACATCATAGAGCGGGCCACTTCCATCAGGTGTCTATTCTTCCGTTCTGCTACACCATTTTGCTGTGGGGTTTATGGACAGCTTGTTTGATGAATAATGTCATGTTTGGTGAGGTGTTGTTTGAAAGCTTGACTTGTGTACTCCCCACCATTATCTGATCTTAAAATCTTAATTTTTGCATTATAATGGTTAGTCACATAATTTTGAAAACTAATGAAAGCTTCAAGAACTCTATCTTTAGAAGGAAGCAAGGTAAGCCAAGTATATTTAGTTTTTTTATCAATAAATGTAACAAAATATTTTTGATTTTCTCTAGATAAACATGGGGATGTCCACACATCAGAGTGAACCAAATCAAAACAATTTTCATAAATAGTCAATGACTTAGGAAAAACAGATTTGCAATGTTTACCAAGGATGCAAGCCTCACACTCATCATTTTTAAAAGAAATACTTGGAAATATTAATTCTAAAGCTCGAGAACGGGAATGTCCTAGTCTAGCATGCCAAATAACATTGTTTTCTTTAACATTAATTGAGCTAAAAGAAGACAAATTTGAAGAAGATAGATTTAGGTCCTTAAGCAAGTAGAGGTCATCTTGGGTGACACCTTGGCCAAGAACTTTACTTGTCTCAATATCCTGAAAATAAACATCATTAGGACCAAATATTGCATAGCAGTTTAAATTAGTGGTTGCTCTTTTAACCGATAAAAGGTTTGAAGTGAAACTAGGCATATAAAATGCTTTGGATGATTTATCAAAGAATTTCAAGTTTCCTATTCCCTCAACGGGTACTTTCTCACCATTAGCTATAATCACATTTCTTATAGTAGGTTTAATGTCACTAATCAACTTAGAATCACTAATCATATGAGAGGTTTATTCGGTTTTAAGGCAAGAAAGGAGTTACCAGAGGCCTCCTTGAGAGCTCTGATGAGGGTGTCCAGATCTGACTTCCTTACTAGCTCCGAAGAGGAAGCTAGTGCAGTGCCATTCCCTTCAAGGACTCGAGTGTTTGGTTCGGTGGTCACTGCTTCCCCCACCATGGTCGCTTGATGTGCTCTTGGTCCTCCTCGGTTTGTCATGGCTTGGTTGACTCAGAGATGAGGGTGAAGAATCCAGCAACGGCTCTTGAAGTGGCCAGGTTTCTTACAATGGTCACAAATAGGTGGATTTTTGTCATCGTGTCGGTAGAACCCTTTGTTTGCGGAAGCTATCTCCACCTTGTTAGCCGTCACTAGCTCTCTTTTGCCTCCAAACAACCCAATGGAGCCATGTTCCTTCTGAATCTGGTTACACACATCATCAAGACTTGGCAGTTTATCAGACCTTAGGATGTGCTTGATAAGATCGTTGTAGGAGGGGTTCAGGGTATTAGAAGGACGAATACCTTATCTTGTTCTCGCCGTCCGTTTAAGATGGCCGGGTCAAGGGTGGCCGGTCGGAGCATCTCAAGCTCGGCCCAAAGAGACCAAAATTTCCCAAAATGTTTGGTGAACTCCATATCTTCTTGACTGAGATTATTAATGGCCCTCTTGATCTCAAACACTCGGTTTAAATTGGTGGTGTTACCGAACACATTTTGTAATGTGTCCCATAGATCCTTGGCAGTTTCGCAATACGAGTAGGCTTCAAGTATTGGAGCATCAAGGGAGTTTTGAATGATGGCGAGAACGCTTTGGTCTTCTTGAAACCATTTTTCTTCACCACTAGTGACCACATCTTTGTCGTCTTGGGTTGGCGCTTCTTTTGGAGCTTCACTCGATGTAATATGGGTCCAAAGCCCTCGGCCACATAGTGTCGTATTTGTGGTTCTTGCCCACAACAAGTAGTTCTCTCCTTTGAGAGTAACTGGAACAATCAAGGTCTTGGTGCCTTCCATGTCGAAGTTACCGTTGGTTAATGCTATTGTCCAACGGATAAAGAGATGAGACTTTTAAGGTCAAACAGAAAAGATAAGAGAGATTAGAGTGAAAGTGTTTGGTGGGTGTGAGAATGAGAATATGGAACAACAAGGCTCTGATACCATGTAAGTTTAGAAAGAACAAAGTGATTTCTTGTATAACAAGTAGTGATAGACAAAGAGAAAGAAGTATGAAGAGTGTAATCGGAAGTGTAGAGTGTAGAGATAAGAATCGAGAGAGTGTCGAAGAAGAAATTATTATTTCTTACTAGATATGGTTCCTAGATACAAGCTAATTATAGACAATTACAAGAGAATATTCTAAGTAGATGTTGTACACAATTACACATGATGATAGTGACATTTCCTTAAGATCACATGTGATCTTTGTTTGACCTCCCACTTGCACACACACTCACCAACGGCTCCAAGAGGAAGAATCTCGAAGTCTTGTGACCGTTATAGGCTGCTCTTCATGGGCTTAACTCGCTAGGCCTCTAAACTGTACGGACAGCCCGCCATGTTGGTTGTACGGACGTACGGATATGTACGGACAATGGTGTGTGTTCTCATACACAATTACCACATAATTCGCCAAACAAATTCTAATTAATTAGATTTCTAATTTGGCATGGTCTAACAAACGAATAGTAGCAAAATAAAAATGTATGCAAGGTTTATAATAATGCCATAAGTTCAGATTTTGAATACTCTATTATTTTCAAGAATTATATTTTGGTGTAAATTTGATAATTCTTATTACCTAAATAATTATAATATAACTAGAAATAAGTTGGAAAAAGTTGAAAATGTGAAGTGATCTTAGGGCGGTGGTCAATGATAAGTCCTTAATGCACAAGGCCCTATCACACAGATCCCTACGAATATAGAGATTTGGCTAATGGGCCGGCCTATTGTGGCCCAATAGTTGACAAAAAAAATAAAATAGAAAAGATACATTGGATGCTCCACTCGAATAGAATGTTGAAAGTGTAATTGACAATCAAACTACTTGAAAATGATACTAAAGTAACTATACTCCTTGCTGTTACCTTTACAATTATTGGAAATATCTGCACACACCAACAAATCATACATACACACATTACTTAATTTCTGTAACCCGTTTTTCTTTTTTAATATAATAATAATAAACTATTGCTCTTATACCCACTAACCACATTCAAACCAATAAGCGGAATTAGCCAAACATTAAACTAATGAATTAAATAACCAAATGAATAATTCAATAACATCTAACCATCAATCCAAATAACATAACCAAGTCATAGAACAATGAATCAGCAACCTAAAAACCGTTCTAGCCCACGACATATAGTTCTAGCAACCTAACAGCAGCATAGAACAAACAACCAAGCCTCTAGAACATTTTTCTCTTTATCGTCTTGATTCCAGGATCACTTTTTTTAACTATAAATATGAGAAACATGTTTCTGGACAACAAAGAGGACATTGCTAAGCTGAGGAAATGATTTGCTAGGCTTTGGAACTTGGATGATCAAGGAATAGTCAAGTAGGCAATCGAAAAGCCAGAATTGTTCGTTATGAAGCCTTAGAGAGCAGGCAGAGGGTATAACCACAACTGAACATGTAACACCCGAACTCGATACCCGGAACTGGTAAACTGGTTGACTCCCTGGCCCAGCCCAAAACGCTTTTTAAATGCAAAACAACCCGTGAACAACGCAAATGATACTTTTGGCTTAACTAACCTGCAAAAGATAAAGGGATGAACAATTGATAATTACTCAGTGAGAGAAAGCATTAGGACTCTCGAAGTCTCCACACCCAGATTCGCTTAGACAATCAAAAAGTCTAAACCTAAGATAAGCACCAATCATTGTGTCCTAAATCCTTTGACACACAAACATACGCACACATCACACAAATGGAACTATGTCTCATAACCGCCCTAAAGACGGGTCGGATACAACGTGTCAACACACGCTATCCTCGTTCATTATCAGATCCCTCATGCTTTCGCACTTCTTCATGCACCATGCTTACGGAACCTCCAAGCCTCTTGCACTTCGTCCTAGCCTCAATCACTCTTGCTCATGCTTACGGACCCCAAGCGACTCTTGCACTTGTTCTTAGCATTGCACACACGTCGGCTTGTCAGCCATCCTAATCTACCCGCATTCTGCCCCCATAGACCACCACACAACAACAAGGACCTCTCCTTGCATGGCTCTCTGCAGCTGACCCGCATCTATGTGCCTTGGCACCTTATCTCCTCACACAAAAGCACTTATTTTACGACAACATATCATGCATTCACGTAACCACATCAATATCAACCAACACACATTCATTTTCTATTCTCATATTTATTCTAGTTCATATTTATTATAATAAATATATATTAGGTAATATCCCGCACAAATGCGCGGATTGTTGTATAATAAAATATATTTATTAATTTAAATTTATTTGATAATCATAAAAAATTAAAATAATAATTTAAATATCATTAACATTTTTTACACTTTTATTTATTTAAATCATACAATATCAAAATATATAACTTATTTAAATATAATCATACATACATTATACATATCTCTTAAAGTTATTTGTTTTTTTTATTATTCAACTTTGATAATGATAATAATTTTCATTAGTATTTTTGAGCATTTGAGTAATAAAATATTATTAGTAGTAAAAACAATATTTTACTATGTGATTTAAATATATAATTTAAGTTTTTCATATAAACTAACACATAATCTAAAGTATTTAATAATTAAAAACTAAACTATTTTGAAAGTAAAAAATACATATTTCCTATAAAATCATATGAAGTGCAATCAAAATTTTAAAATACGATTCCCAAAGATTTTTTTTAAAAATCATTTTTTATATATATTTTCCTTAGTTTAAGATATATTGCTAGATTTAGTTATAATTTTTAATCCTTGTAATAAAAGCTAGATAGAACATAAAAATATCAATTTTTTTTTCTATATAAAAAAATCTTTAAAGTACATATTTGAATTAAATTTAAAAAATAGTGATTTTTATATCATTATATGTTGAACCACAAACTGAGTATAATGATTATTATTCTAAAATAAATGTATTACAATTTTGTTGGATGTAAGTGAGAGTTAAGAAAAATTGATTTGATAATTATATTACAATTTTTTCGTATTCCCCTTAATTTAAGTTATATTGCTAGGCTTAGTTTTAATTCTTCATCCTTGTAGTGAAAGCTAGCAAGAAAATAAATATCAAATTGCTTTTTTATATAGCAAAATCCTTAAAGTATATATTTGAATTAAATTTTAAAATAATGATTTTTATATAATTATATGTTGAATCACAAACTAAATATAATGATGAGTATTCTAAAATATATTTATTACAAATTTGTTGGAGGTAAGAGAGAGGTAAGCAAAATTGATTTGATAATTATATTACAAAAAATTTTAAGAGCTAAACAAACATCTCAAGTAAAGAATTAAGATGTTTGCTTTAGCTTGATTCCCTTGAGATGGTTATAACCAAAATATTATTATGGTCATCAAAATTTTATTATACATATTAGAATACATATGTATTTTCAATCAAAATAATATAAGAAAACAAAGAAGAAAATAAGAAGTACATAAAACAAAGATAAAATAAAATTCAAAACAATGTAACATATATAGTAAACAAAAAATATAATCAAACTCTTAACTGGGTTTTCAACCTATGCAAGAACATTATAAAAAAACTAAGAAAATATTTAGGATTTGGGATATGGTGGAGGAGGATGTGAGAATGGTTATTTATAGGATAGAAAATGATGTTGCGGACGATAGCCTTTTTTCTGTAAAGTAGATAAGGACCAATGCGGGGTTATTTTGGAGATCTTAAAGCAATATGAGGCGGCCTCAGGGCAACAGATCAATTTCGATAAATCTTCCATTCAATTTGGCCACAAGGTAGATGAAGGAGCCAAGCGTGAGGTGCAGGGTATTTTGAAGCTGGGCGGAATGGAGTCGTATTTAGGGATACGGGAGAGTCTGGGAGGGTCTAAGACGAAAGTCTTCTCCTATGTACGGGATCGTCTACAGAACCGTACAAATGGGTGGACAGCGAAACAACTGTCTAGAGGAGGGAAAGAGGTTATGATAAAGTCTGTCGCCACGGCGGTTCCGACTTTTGTCATGTCCTGTTTCTGTCTCCCAAAAACAGTCACATCAAAGCTAACTAGTGCGGTGGCGAATTTTTGGTGGAGTTCGGGACAGTCTGGGGGGATGCATTGATTAGCCTGGGAGAAGTTATGTGGGAGCAAGCAGTTGGGAGGTCTGGGTTCAGGAATGTGGATGACTTTAACACTATTTTATTGGCCAAACAATGTGGAGACTGATTGACGCTCCTGGGTCCCTTTTTGCGCGGGTTTTTAAGGGCAGGTATTACAGGAACTCAAATCCTATGGATCCTATTCGTTCTTATTCTCCATCCTATGGGTGGCGGAGTATTGTTTCAGGTAGATCTTTGGTCAACAAAGGACTTATTATACGGGTTGGCTCTGGTGATTCCATTTCTATATGGACTGACCCATGGATTCCAGCCCAAACCCCAAGACCAGCTGTGAGTAAGGGACCTGTTCAGGACCCTTCTCTGAAAATTTATCATCTTATTGATCGTCAAACTAATTCCTGGCGGTTCGATATGCTCCTTGAGCACTTTCCCCCGGAGGAGGCTGTTTTAATCAGGGCCATACCTTTTGGTAGCCCTCAGATGGTTGACTCGTTGGGGTGGCACTTTACAAAATCAGGAAAGTATTCGGTAAAATCGGGGTATAATGCGGAACATTTGGCAAAACAGGGGTCGCTCGTGCCCCGCATTGGGCCGGACATTACTCCACTTCTAGCGAGAGTTTGGCGGGCGGCATGTCCACCAAAGATACAACACTTCATGTGGCAAGTATTATCAGGATGTATCTCGGTTGCAGCGAATTTGAGGAGACGGGGCATTGCCTGTGATTCAGGTTGTGCCCGCTGTGGGGCGGATGAGGAAACGGTAAACCATGCTATTTTTTGGTGTCCGCCAGCTCGACAAGCTTGGGCTTTACCTCAGGTTCCGGTCGGTCAGGTTTCGTTCCCCACAGATTCTTTGTATGCAATTATGGATCATTTTTTGGGAACGGACAATCCGGGTGCTCAGCTTGCGGTGTTCCCTTGGCTTATGTGGTATATGTGGAAGGCGCGAAATGCTCGAGTCTTTGAGAATGTTATCGACAATTCCGAGGAGGTTGTTAGGATTGCGGTGGGGGAGTCCTCCACATGGTTGCAGGCTCAAACAGAGGAGGAAGTGGAGGATCTAGCTTCGATACCTTGTGCCACTGATAATAGAGGGCCAGGACGAGTAGGGTCGCTGCATACTGTCTTTTCGGGTTACCGGTGTTTTGTTGATGGTTCATGGAAAATGGGAGACGATTTTGCGGGTGCGGGCTGGGTGTGTTCAGCCGCAACAGACGCCTTCACGATAAAAGGAGCCACCAATTTCCGTCAGAGTCTTTCCCCTTTGCATGCAGAAGTAGAAGCTTTTGTTTGGGCTTTGCGCTGCATGATTGGCCATGATTTCCAAGATGTAGCTTTTTATACAGATTGTTCAGACTTGATGAAGATGGTGTCTTCCCCTCAAGACTGGCCGGCGTTCAAGACTTACCTCGATGACATAGAGTTGGACAGGGAGGAGTTCTCGTCTTTCTCTTTATCTTTTATTTCCAGAAGTGCTAATGTTAGTGCGGATTCTTTGGCACGCCAAGCGCGTATGTCACCGCAGCATGTTTTGTTTGTAAATTCTTTCTCTTCACATTGGCTCATATGAGCTGATCATTTGTTGTCAAAAAAAAAAGGATAGAAAATGATGGAAGTTACATTTCTAAAATAATTAAATTAGAAGAGTTACAATTATAATTAAGAGTATGTTTAAATGAAAATGAATGGAGGAGAAAAAGTCAATTCACAATTTATGTAATTTGAGTTACAATTTAGTAGTAAATAATGAATTTAAAGTATACATTAATGTATATACTTAAATGTGTTATTAATTAAAAATAAATATTTATGTAATTTGAGTTATAATTTAGTAGTAAATAATGAATTTAGAGTATGCATTAATGTATATACTTAAATGTGTTATTTAATTAAAAATAAATATTAAAATTTTAAAAATTAAATGTCAAATGTACCAATAATAAGATAGTGAAACTTTACTTTTATGTATATAATTTATATACATATAAATAAGATATACACACATCCAAATATATGTTACTTATATACTATATAACATATATTTATACTCTAGCTTAACTTTAAACTAAGTAACTATCCAAAGACATCTGAATATGTAGAAGACACCAACTACAACTAGTACTCACCTTAGCCAAACAAATAGAATCCTCGGTTTAGACTACCAACAACAGCAATCCGCTTCAACAACAGTCTTGGTCTGCAACGGATTATAATAGCCGATCAAAGACCATATCCATAATATTAATCCATTAATTCATCCCAAAGCAAAGTCTCATCACTTATGCTTATGGTATTTCCTTTATTTAAAATTTTAAATTAATTAGATCAAAATCTAATAATTTAATATACTACAGTTTAATCCTCACGATCACAACATTTGGTTTAAGAACAATCTCAGCTCTCGGTCACCCTATTAATTATAACAGATTAAATCCTTCCGGTTAAGAGATTAAACCACCCAAATATAATAAACACCATGTTACCCACTTAACGTCACAAACCAACTCACGATTCCAACTTCGGTTCAAAATATCAATTACGCACAGTGGTTTAGGCTGGATAATTGTTGGTTCAATAAATCAACTAGCAACACAACACGCACGAGACTAAGCTTTGCTGTTTACCTCTCTTGGCAACATTTCTCGACGGATCTCCTTGACGGCTCAACATGACGGTTTAAGAACATGGTGGCTGCTTCCCCATGGCTCAACAACATACATCAAAAGCAAGCAACAGATTGTGAGACAACGTCAAAAAATTCATGCGCAAGTTACGAAATAAATCTTGGGTTTCCTTACTCTTAACAATCTGGACGACGGCTATGGCTGCTCCGATTACAGCGGCTGACATATTCAGTAACGCACAGTAGCTAGCTAACCAACAGTAGTGACCAACGGTGGTGACCGACGGTGGTGAACGTCTTAGTAATGCTTCTTCTCCACGTAACTCACGACAACAACAATGGTGGACTCGACGATGGCTCCATCACGGGGTGACCACTGTAGGAGCTAGAAATTTGCCTCACTACATAAGAGGTATTGAATAAGAGATAACAACGCAAACGTTAAGGGAAGAATGGAGGCGAGACCGAAATCTTTTTACTTTTTAACTCTTTGAAACCCCCGCAGTGCAACAGGATTAGTGGTTACAAGAATCCCAGGATACAACACATTCACAATCGGGTTTGCTAATCACTCAAACACACCGGCTCTATACAAACTACACTCTATGATACTCTCGAAGACACTTACTTTGTGAGAGAGAGATTGCTGGATGTTTTGTGCTTTTGCTGTGTGTGAGAACAAGCAATTGATTTCGTCAATTCACTGTTTTACAAGGGAAGAACTCATGAGTATATATAGAGGACTTGGATGACTTGGGTTTGAAATTGATTCTCCACAACTTTACCGAGTCCATCGCAAATCTAGGAGGTGGGCGACGTGAAGAAGCGACGATCTCTCAAAGAAGTCCAACTCTCCACTTGATCACGAATCCAAAGAGACCGAGTCTCACGGAGACGTGAAACAGAGTTTTGACTCTATTCAATCTGACCCACTCCTCACCAAACCATTAAGGCCTAATTTCTCATTCACACAGTCCAATTTTATTAAGCCCACTAAGTTTAAATAAATTGAGGTCCAACAACAACTACAACACCTACTCAATACTTATCTCTGATGAGATTTGCTTTGTTCGAGCTTCCTTTCTTTGATCTAAAATGGAGACGGCGTATGTTCGTAGACACATTCACGAGCACTTACACCAATCATAAACCCTTGTATTTTGTGTTTAATTCACATGGATCATTAATGGGCCGTAACTTAGTAACAAAATTTGACCACCTACCTATTATGGAATTGAGGATGTTATGATTCTCCCCCACTTAAAATAAATTTGTCCTCGAATTTGCGAATCAGTTTCTCCCCCACTTAGTTTTTGTCCCAATTTGGAGTGTCCTTCTGTTTGATCTTTAACGTTTTAGAGATTATCCAATCTAACTTGGAGTGTCCTTCTCCTATATGTCCGGTTTGATTTTTTTTCCAAACTTTTCCGGTCAACAACGAATCACAAGTTTCCACTTGGTTAAAGTGTAACCATTCTAGTTTTTTCCCTTTTAAAGAAATTATTTCTCCATGTTCCTCATTTTCAGCTTTTGATTAGGTGAAACTCAACTCTTCCATTACTATGATTTACTCCAACGCAACATAGGGTGTCAAGTGTATAGTTCCTCTTAACTTTCCATCGCGTAGACATCATAACACACATCTTTCAAATAGTTCTGAAACTTGAAAAGAATACTCCAATTTCCCACAAAGGTTTTTCCATTACCTCATGACATTGACTTGTAAAAATAACCAATTCACCAACATACGACCTTGTCTAATAATGTTCTGAAGTGTACACATCCACCATGACCATTATGGTTTTGTGCAATACGGAGTTAAATGATCCACCAAGTTTTTGTTGCGCTCACTCTGTAAAAAGTTGACATCCCTTTGAAAGTTTTCCAATTTTTAAAATTATCACAGTGTTTCCCAACACTCTCTTAGGATTCCCGTTCCGTTTTAGGTTTCATACTTCCATGCTCTTTTTTATTTTATTTTATATTGTTACCTCCCACGTAATCTTCATTTGCCACAGAATGTCCATTCTGCATTAGTCGAACATCAAATCAAAATAATGTTAACTTATAGTCCTTAGTGAAGTGGGTTCCGTTACCACATAATAAAATTAATGATTTGTTAACACTTCATCTTATCTTATTTCTTCAAACAATTTTTTTTTCCCTCCGAAACAACATCCATTTTCTAACAAAACCCACAATATAGGAATTATTTATCTTGTTTTTTTCTTTTTACTCCTCAATATTTTTCGTTTTGACTCATCCAGCTGTACACCTACTCAAGTTACCTCCTTACTGCTAGTCGTCCGTAGCAGTCAACCAACAATCTCCATTTTCACCATGCCCTTTCCCATTTGGATTAAGACAACTTCCAATTATAAACAACCTATCTCCAATGTCATGACACATTCTTTTTTTTTTTTAATCATCTCCAATGTCATTACACACAATAATAATATGTAGAAGTCAATAATCTACATTAATGTGTGGTGTCCTCCCACACTGCTCTTTTCCACTTCCTCCGCTGCAATTCCCTGTTGTGCTATCCAAACACTAGAATAATCTCGACTGGTGATCTTTATACAATACCTCATCTTTAAACTTTGTGGCCAATCTTGATAAATCTCATTCAAAGATATTAACTTAGATATTCGTCAAATTTCCATTTGACTTTTAGAAGCTAGTATCCCACACCTTCGTCTACTCGAATATCACGTCCTTCCATGTGGGTTGAGTAATTGGTTTAACCATACTAGCAAACTCCTTACCAACTTCTAGTTGTTACATACGACTCCAAGAAAAGCTACAGACCTTATTAGCATTTTTTTCCATCAACGTTAACTTCTCCAAGTCAACTTATCACTTCAGCTTCTAAGCCTACACGGCCGTGAAATTCAATCTCCCTCAGGACTGCCTCTCGGGTCAGAACCTGTTTGACATAACCTTGGGCTCTGATACCAAAATTGTAACACCCGAACTCGATACCCGGAACTGGTCAACAGGTTGACTCATTGGCCCGGCCCAAAACGCTTTTTAAATGCAAAACCACCAGCGAACAACACAATGGATACTTTTGGCTTAACCAACCTGCAAAAGATAGAGGGATGAGCAAAGTGAGGGAAAGCCTTAGGGCTCTCGAAGTCTCTACATCCAAATACGCTTAGACAATCACAAAGTCTAAATCCAAGACAAGCAGCAATCATTGTGTCATAAATCCTTTGACACACAAACATACGCACACATCACACAAATGGAACTACGTCCCATAACCGCCCTAAAGATGGGTCGGATACAACGTGTCAACACACACTATCCTCGTGCATTATCAGATCCCTCATGCTTTCGCACTTCTTCATGCAAAATGCTTACGGAACCTCCATGCCTCTTGCACTTCGTCCTAGCATCAATCACTCGTGCTCATGCTTAGGGACCCCAAGCGCCTCTTGCACTTGTTCCTAGCATTGCACACATGTCGGCTCGTCAGCCATCCTGATCTACCTGCATTCCGCACCCGTAGACCACCAGACAACTACAAGGACCTCTCCTTGCAGGACTCTCTGCGGCTCACCCGCATATATATGCTTTGGCACCTTATCTCCTCGCATAAAAACACTTATTTTACGACAACATAACATGCATTCATGCAACCACATCAATATTAACCAACACACATTTATTTTTTATTGTCATATTTATTCTAGTTCTTATATATTATAATAAATATATATTTATATACATATAAATAAGATATATACTCATCCAAATATACGTTATTTATATACTATGTAACATATATGTATACTTAGCTTAACCTTAAACTAAGTAACTATCCAAACACATCTAAATATGTAGAAGACATCAACTAGTACTCACCTTAGCCACACAAATAGAATCCTTGGTTTAGACTACCAACAACAGAAATCTGCTTCAACAACAGTCTCTGCAATGGGTTATAATAGCCGATCAAAGACCATATCCATAATATTAGTCCATTAGTTCATCCCAAAGCAAAGTCTCATCACTTATGCTTATGGTATTTCCTTTATTTAAATTAATTAGATCAAAATCTAATAATTTAATATACCACAGTTTAATCCTCACGATCACAACATTTGGTTTAAGAACAATCTCAGCTCTCGGTCACCCTATTAATTATAACAGATTAAATTCTTCCGGTTAAGAGATTAAACCAACCAAATATAATAAACACCACGTTACCCACTTAACGTCACAAACCAACTCACGATTCCAACTTCGGTTCAAAATATCAACTACATGATCGTTGGTTTAGGCTGGATAAATGTTGGTTCAATAAATCAACAACACAAGTTACACAACACGCACGAGACTAAGCTTCGCTGTTTACCTCTCTTGGCAACATTTCTCGGCGGATCTCATTGACGGCTCAACATGACGGTTTAAGAACATGGTGGCTGCTTCCCCATGGCTCAACAACATACATCAAAAGCAAGCAACAGATCGTGAGACAACGTCATAAACTTTATGCGCAAGTTACGAAATAAATCTTGGGTTTCCTTACTCTTAACAATCTGGACGACGGCTATGGCTGCTCCGATGACAGCGGCTGACATCTTCGGTAACGCACAGTGGCTAACTAACCAACAGTAGTGACCAACGGTGGTGAACGTCTTAGTAATGCTTCTTCTCCACGTAACTCACGACAACAACAATGGTGGACTCGACGATGGCTCCATCACGGGGTGACAACTACAACACCGACTCAATACTTAACTCTGATGAGATTTGCTTTGTTCGAGCTTCCTTTCTTTGATCTAAAATGGGGACAGCGTATGTTCGTAGACACATACAAGAGCACTTACACCAATCATAAACCCTTGTCTTTTGTGTTTAATTCACATGGATCATTAATGGGCCATAACTTAGTAACAAATTTTGGCCCACCTACATATTATGGAATTGAGGATGTTACAGAACAAGTCCCCCTAACTCCCCAATTTCTCTTGGTCATATTCTTAAGCGTATCTTCTTGGATTCTTCCAGGAAACAACATCTATGGAGATGATGTGAGGGAAAATCTTCTGAGACTGCAGAAAGAAGGAATTGATGGAAACGCTGCTTATATCCTGATGCAGAGGTGTTAAACACGTTCATGGTGCGAGAAGGTGTTTACCATAAAAGTCAAGCTATATCAGAACTCAGTGCCTATGGTGCATACCTCAGGTACACAAGAGCAGAAAGAAGAAGAACTTGGTAATGTTTCATTCATTCTCTACTTAACTTTGTGCCATATTCTTTGATTAAATGAAATGTGTAGGAACAAAGACAAGGTTATAGTAAACGAGCAGAGTGGTTATCTAATGCGCACTAAGATCTCATCATCAGATTAAGGCGGCATTGCAGCTGGTTTTGGAGTCTTGGACAGCATTCATTTGAATTGGACAGTATTCACATTCGCAATCATCCTGATAAATTCTTCTACTGGTTTATTTCTTCTTATTCTTGCTTGTTGACGATTTGTGTATTAATCCATGTAGATCAATAGGACCACAAATCATACATAACTTGCTTATTGTTAATTTAACTTATTTTAGAGGTGTCATGTAAGAGAAACGAATATAAATGAAAAAAGATATATAAACGGGATCTGCAAATCTCCAAATAGAGGAAGAAACAAATCAAGACCCAAGAGGAGAAACCAAGGCAGAGAGAAGCAAAAGGGAGAAACCATGGGAAATCGCTCAAGTGTCTTCTTTGTTGCAAGATAGATCAAACAGGGAATTAACCCTCTCATGTCTGTAAGATTAAGACGGGAGAAACCATCGAGCATCCTTGGGGTTCAAGTTGGAGAGGCTGGGGAATTGTGTTAGCTTCTTTGTGTCAAGATTGAATACACAGATGCAGGGGAAGATGTCTGGGCATGAAGGTTTCAGTTTACAGTTACGAAGACGGTCATGACGGGTGAAGTAGATGGAGTTTGGTTGGATACCGAGGGTAGGGTCAGCAGGCACAGTGAAACCTAAATCCAGAAGGCGGGCCTCATGGCCTAAAGAATCTACCTCGACAGACAGGTTCAGTTTGTGTATAAGCTCATCCGGATCTGGATTAGGATCCGTCTTGTAGAGGCGGAAGATCCTAGTAGGTATTTCAGAGGTTGCCTTATTATAAGCGATGCTCTCGACCAACAAAACCTCTCCCGAGGTTGTGACAGCAATGTTATGACTAGAGATTGCTCCATCATCATATGTGTTTTCATCATCACTCGCTGGATAAAATGGTAGTAATATGTAACTGTCGGGCACAACATCCTTGAAACCTTCTGGTACAGAAAAATCCAGGATTCGAATGAATCGGCGAGTTGTGTAGACGTAAAGAGTATCACCCCGGAGTACCATATCAGATAAGCCTCGAAACTCTCTGGGAACATCGATCCGTGTTGGAATGGTACGGTAATGATCTTGCCCCTTCTTGCAAAAGGCTATATATGGGGAACCTGTATCAAAAAACCATGCGACAGTGTATTCCTCTTTCTTCTCGTCTACCCACAAAAGACCTCTCAGATCAACCACACTCTTATTGGAGTAACCTAAGCCACCACTAGCTAATCTCTCCTTGAATTCCCCATCTCCTATCCGCTTAAGAGTAAAGTGGCCACCCTTATTAATTGAGTCTAGAGGGGGAAGATTGATCCTATTCCTCTCCCCGCCGCTAAACACATGTACGATACAGAGATTGGATCCAGAATCTAGCGCCAGGAACCAGTTACCTGAGTTTGCCAGGAATCGAATCCCTGAAAAGTCTCTCTTTCTCTTGTAAACTCTATCTTCGTCCGGGTTGTAAAGCACACAATCGCTTTCTTCAAACAGCATCATCAGCCATGAAGATCCCCTTTGCCGGTGCAAAGTTTGTTTCGAGCATAAATACCAATTCGCACACACCATCTTAGCGCGGTGGAAATCCACAAAACTCAAACGTTCGAAAACAGATCTCAAGATATCCATAGAGAGCTCCGACCAGCTGCCACTCTCCATAGTTTCTTTCCGTTGTTGCAGGCGACACTTCTCGGCAAAGAAGAACATAGGGTTTACTCATAAAATTATTTCCTTACATTTTTTTGTTCCTTTGTTAATTTTGTTAATATCTTTACAGTTTAATTTTTTTTTTGTCGATGAATAATACCATATAAATGTCACCAACTTATTAGTGCTTTTTTAGAAGCTAAATCATACTCCTTCCGTTTCAAAATATATGATGTTTTAGTGAAAACACGCATATTAAAAAATAATTACTTTTAAAAAGTTTAACCAATCATAAATAAGTCTGTATAATAGAAAATATTAATTTAATCTAAAAGTTGCATCGAAAGTTGGAAATATCCTATATTATTAAACAAAAATACTTCTCTAAACATCCTATATTATGAAACGGAGGGAGTATAAAATAAAATCTCTATAAATTATTAATTTATAAAAGTTTATTTAAGCATTATTATTACAAGTTTAACCCTACTATCATATGACATATTACAAAAAATACCATTGAATAAATATATTTTTCAAAACAAAAAAAATAAATAAAACCATTTATAAAGAGTAAAATTGTCCAACAGAAAAAATTTCAACTATGCAACAAAAAAATAACACCAAATTTTTTTTTTCTTTTTTGTCGACTGGAATTATTATTAATCAACTTGTTGTGAAACCAAAGGTGAAATACAACACTAAAACCGGCGGACGACATTGATATCCCCGGAGTCTTTAAGCCGGCAGACGACATTTATGTCCCCAGAGTCTAAAGATGGAACTACTAAACAGAGATTTTACAACCAAAAACAAAAGGAAACAATACCTTAAACTAAAAACAGAAGCAACCGGCAATAAAGCCTAAAGAGAGAAAGTAGAACAAAGAAAAACAAAGCACCTCTTCTTCTGAAGCACCGGCGAGTGAGATTTACCAAGGATGCCCAAGGCCAAACCGAAGTAACATCTACCACCTCCTATCATGGTGAGAGGCGATCTCTCAAGGCTTCATAAACCGGCAAGCAACTCGCTTCCCGGTGCGACGACGACATTGGTATGCCAATGAACGTCAAACTAAATCCTTTCAAACGCAAACAGATCTCAACAGATCTCGAAAGCAAGTACAAGGAGTGAGGCATAACTTCTCAAACAGCACCAATCTCAACGAGAACGACAATACTCAAAACAGCTATCACCACACTGATCAATAGCAAGAAGAAGATAACTCGATAAACTTTGGAGACTACCATCATAATCAAACAAAACGAAACCTCTACTTAGCAAGGGATAGATTCCCCAATCGAAGGTCAGAAAACTCTGCACACCATACTAAACTACTAATCCTCTAGCAACTCGGAGAAGAAAAACGATCAGAACAAAAGTTCACCAGACTGAAGACAAAAACCAAGCAACAGAATGGAGAAGATCAAACAACGAAACACTAGCTCACGCTGGATCTGACGAAGACGAATCTTCCATCCTCTGCCACCGCTGGGAAAGGGAGATCCACACTCTCTGAGAAGAAAGCTGGATTATCAAACCTTGATATGAAGAGCCGTCAACAACCGCAGCAAACCGATTTCACGATCGAGACACCGGAGTTAGCTAAGGCCGAAAAGAAGACAAGCACAAACTTAAAGGTTAGCTACATGGACCCTCTCACGGCTACGGCGAAGAGCGCCGCTCACCGGAGAGGGCAAACGAAGATCTGAAAGTTTTTTTTTTTGTGGCGGCTAGGGCGACCTCGTCGAGAGAGAAAGAAAGTTTTTAGTGTATATTAATTGTTTTTTATTTTATTTCTCAACACATTACTTATATAGAGATTAGTTGCTTAAATTTTAAAATAATGAAGAAGCTTAAATCATGAAATAGAGACTGATTTTTTCATTTTTAAATAAAAATTATCAAAATGAAAACAAAGTATCAAAATATAGTTTTTTCCAATCATAAGTTAATGCTTTTTGAACTTATTCCAAATTAATAGAATTTATACAACAAAACAAAAATCAGAATACATTTGCTCATAATCAACTCACAAATTCTGAATTTTATAATAATCATATTTTAATCAATTCGAATAAAAGAACCTATTTTCGTCAATAGTATCATTAACAGTTTTTCATAACAATAATATTAGATTATAAAATATGGTATTTGAATAACTAGAAATCCAATATCCTTACACATAATTTTAATCTTAATTTTAAAAAACAGCTACAAAAATATTTTACTAAAAAATCATAAATAATAATTATGATCAATCATAATATTTGTTTTCTTTAAATAATTATTTTGATCATTTGAAATTAATATAAAAATAATTAGCCACATAAAATTATTAAACTTCCACTACTAAACAGTGTGGGTTACATCTTTTTTTTTGGCAAATTTTTTACAATTTATGATCTTTTTTTGCTAAAAGTCTTCGTCTGATCAGAAATTAATTCAAAATTGAGAGGATTTGACATTTATAATTTAATATAATTGGATGATTAAGAAACTAAATTCTCCATCGTAGGAGAGGTAATATATTGTTGTACCAACTATACAAAACATATTTATACTTTACGGTTAAATTATTTGATACTTATGAATATTCAAAATATATGATTTTTCCCCGACCTTGATGATTTTTTAGTGAAAATGATATTTTTTACTCCATTTCAACTTCCACTCATATAATTCTCATGCACTTTAATTTATTTTCTATATTGACTCAATATTAAAATATTTTAAAAATATAAAATTACATTTAATTTATCAAACATTTTGGGCTCTGTACATGGCGTAGTAAATATCTTATTAAAATTTTAAAAGCAAAAATAACATATTTTATTCAATACTATATATTTAACTAAAATACTGTGAGACTAGATTAGAACCCGAGGTACACCGCGGAGCAAAATTATTTATAATTAAAATATTAAAACTATAAATTGTACTTGTTTGTTAAATATGTTATAATTATATAATAATTGTTAAATAAGCCATATAATACCGCAATAAAAATTATTTTTTATAGAAAATTTATTTAAATTTAATTACATATGTCTATTCTTTGATACTGACAGTGTTAACAAAATAATGAACAGTGACAGTGATACTGACAGTGGTCAACGCTTCCATACTTGCTCTAGTCCCCAAAGCTCCTGGTGCTTCTTTGATATCGGATTTCAGACCCATCTCGTGTCTAAACACCCTGTACAAGGTTGTGTCCAAGTTGCTTGTCGCGAGGCTGAAGCCTGCTCTCCCGGATCTTGTACAGCCAAACCAAACTGCGTTTATCCAAGGAAGGCTGTTAGTAGAAAACACTCTATTAGCTGCTGAATTAGTAAGTGGATATCACAAAGAGAATGGAGCAAAGCGAGTTACTATTAAGGTAGACATTGCAAAGGCGTTTGACACTGTTCGTTGGGAGTTTATATTTAGCTGTCTAAGAGGTATTGAAGTTCCTGAATTATACCTCAGATGGCTAAGAGCTTGTATTTGCACGCAATCTTTCTCTGTTGGATTTAATGGAACAGTTCACGGGTACTTCAAAGGTTCCAGAGGCTTGCGGCAAGGGGATCCATTATCTCCCTATTTGTTTGTCCTTGCTATGAACTGTCTATCAGCCTGTTTGGACAAAGCAGCGGCAGAAGGTAAGATCAAATATCATCACAAGTGTGAAAAACAGAAACTAACCCACCTGTGTTTTGCTGATGATCTGTTGATCTTTACGGATGGATCTGCCTCTTCAGTGCAAAATGTTCTACAGGTCTTGCGCGAGTTTGAAGCAGTCTCTGGACTAGCTATCAGTCTGCCAAAGACTAGTTTCTTTACTTCAGGTCTCTCCCAATCTGAGATTGATCACATCCATACTATCACTGGCATTAGTCACGGGCAATTACCAATTAGATACTTAGGCCTTCCACTTTGCACTAAAAAACTCACCTTATTGGATTGCGCCCCGTTGCTACAAAAGGTGAAGAGCCGGTTTAATGCTTGGACCACTAAGACTCTCTCTTTTGCTGGCCGGCTTCAACTGCTAAATTCGGTCATTGCTGGTATTTCTAACTTCTGGTGCTCCGGTTTTGTTCTGCCAAAAAAGTGTATTAGGTTATTAAACTCTCTGTCGAGTGCTTTCCTTTGGAAAGGCACTACAGAGGGTCACCATTCAGCAAGAGTCGCATGGACAATAGTCACAGCAGAGAAGAAAGAAGGAGGGTTGGGAATTAGAGACTTATTTACCTGGAACAAAGCGTGTATGGCGAAGCTCATTTGGCTTCTCTTCTTCAAGTCAGGTTCGGTCTGGGTTGCTTGGTTTAGATCTGCAGTATTGTCGGATAACATCAGCAAATTCGGGACTCTTAAACCTAATAGCAAAAACTCTTGGATAACAAACAAGTTTCTAAGGATTAGAGATGCAGTTTATCCATGGATTAGGCTAAAAGTGGGAGATGGAACTAGTTGTCAATTTTGGACAGACCACTGGAGTAAACTGGGAAGAATGGAAACTTATCTTTCTGATGTTGGACTTCATCAAATAGGCATCCCTCGTGGAGCTAGACTAGCTGATTTGTGGAGACGGGGGGCTTGGAGGTTACCTGCTGCAAGATCAGATAAAATGGTTAATGTGCATATTGAGATTTCAACTATTACCTTACTGCAACAAGCTGACTCTTACTACTGGTGGATCGATGATCACTCAAAAGACTCTCATACAACAGGAAATATCTGTTCAGCTCTAAGGGAGAAGTTACCGATTGTATCTTGGCATAGTATTGTGTGGATCTCTGGAGGAATCCCAAAGCATAAGTTCCTCGCTTGGTTGTTTGTCTTAAATAGATGCCCAACCCGTGATCGAATGTTGAGTTGGGGACTGCAGGTTGATTCCTGCTGCCTGCTATGCGCTACCGAACCAGAGAGCAGGGACCATCTCTTCTTTGACTGTTCGTTCTCTTGGTTGGTGTGGTGTAATGTTGCGGATCGATGCTTATACACCCCTTCTAGATCTTGTTCCGTTACTCTTCAGAGTCTTGGGTCATTCAGGGGACCTCGGGTCTTAAAAAATCTCCTCCTTCTAGCCTGGCAAGCAACGATCTACACGCTATGGACGGAGAGAAATCATCGGCTACATCGAAGCAGCTACAAATCCTCTGACCTCCTACTACGCCAGATTGATACTACCATCAGAAACAGAGCCTCTAGCTTGCGTGACACGAACCCGACGCTCTCTCTTGATCTTTTTCATCACTGGTTCTCTAACTCTGCGAGGAGGTCGACCTAAGTGCAAAACCCTAATTTCTATCTGCGATCTGAAATTTCAACCTCTTCACTGATGAATCTCGGGGTGACAATAATTGAAGCTGGTTTGGGTGGTTGGTGAGCTCAACCGTTTTCTTGGTTCAATTACAACTACTGGTTCAAGTTGTGGTTCTCTTCTAACTAGGTTTCAAACACTCGGTTTAGTTTCTACCTATTTGGGCTTTCACATCTTTTATATTTAACTGGGTTGTGGCCCTGTAAAACTTTCTTTTGTTTTTCCTAAGTTTTTAATCGAATGCCTTTTAACAAAAAAAAAAATAAAAAAAAATAATGAAATGATGTTTTACCCGTGTAACACCGAATTACTGATATTTTTTAATTTATATAAATATCGATATAACCTGTCCCGCTATATAACTCCGTCTGGAGATATTTTAACTCACACTATATCATCTTAATTTTTAATATTTATTGTGTATCTACGGTATAATATTTATCATATTTAACTTTTAAAAAGTTTTAAATATTTTTCATATTTAAACTTTTTAAAAATCTTTAAAATAAAGAACCGGAATAAACCAAATAAAAGTTTTTAAAGTTTGAATGCCTGATAAATCAAGGGTCTACTCATTTGTATTCAGAATCATTTTGGCAATTGAGAATATGATTAATGTCATAGTTATTTCAATGTAATTTTCCAGAAATTTTGTCTACAAATTCATTTTCCGGAAATGTCTAGATTATTAGCAAAAGAGTATATTTTTGCAGGTCCTATGAAATTTTGGACATCGTTTTGTCTACAACCTAAATAAATGGAGACCCTTAAATTATAAATTATTAAGAGGCCCATAAAATACTAAGAGGTCCATATAAAATTGCTAGAGGGACAAAATTAATTGCATTAGTAGTATTAATTGCAAAAACTTTCCTTATTAGTATTTTTGAGCAAAAACTGCTGCAAAAATACTAGTATAGATATTAGAAATGTTACTCTAAAGACGACCACTACAGTTAGTACTTCGTTAAGTTTACTATACCGCCAATAGTCAAAACCAAAATATGAAATTAAATATATAAATTAGAGTAAATCAAATAAAGATGTTACTATTATTTTGTAACTAATGAATTAAAATTTATGTGCGGACGCTTTGGCGTTCCTAGATGATTCTGTCTGAAGAAGCAGTGAGTCCCTTTCTGTTATCCACCGGTTTAGCAAAAGTAAAAAACTAAGACATAATTTAAAGGTAATGATCATAATAATAATGTCTGACCAAAAGAATTTAAGAAAAGAAGGGATGATTCATTTAGTTTTGTCAGCTAGCTAGCTGCAGAAATGGGAGGGCCTTTAAATCAGTAACAGGAAGACTTACTCATTGGTTGCTTTGCTTTGCTTTGAGCTGTCATTTAGCTTTTGGGGTTACAGAGGATTGTGTTGTTGGGTCCCAACAATACTGAAATTGCCTCCTAATTTCCCACAGAGAGCACAAGGATTTTTTCCCTTCCACGTCCTCAGTTGAGTGATCACCACTCTTTTTTCTCACAGACAGATGAATCAGGCACCAATCCTTTTGCGTTTCATCTGAGTCAAAAGCCTGAAGAAAAAGGTGTGGCATACAATTACTCACAGATATATATACATCTCTCAGCCTAAAAAGCAAAAAATACCATACCTACGACGACTGGAAAGGGATAAACATACTATGAGATAAGCGGATAAATAAGGGAATCCTTCAAATGGTAAGTTTCAAAGTAAAAGTGTGTTATGGTATAAATTACCTAAATTTCTATTTTACCCTTTACAAATACAATAATTGTTTTCTGTTTCTAACTAATAAGCTCAAATAATATGATAAGTGTTGTGAACTATATCATAAGCTTGGAGGTAATAAGATGATTATTATGAGAAGGATCAAAAGAGAAGAGATCTAGAGAATGAGTGTATGGACTTTAGAGAGAAGTTAGAGGGAAACTAGATAAAAAACTTAGAGAGATAATAAGATTTCTCTTCTCTTCTTCTTATTATATCTACATCTCTCTCATTTTTCTCATATACATAACCTCTATATATACTAGTGATAAGATTATGATGACTCATGCACTACACAAGGTAACAAAGACAAGTGTACAAATATGAAGGACAAGTGGTGAACAAGTGTTACACCAAGCAAAGGGATATGTGTCATTAAGATGGAAGATACATGTAGTGATGGATAATCACACTTATTTCATAACAATAAGAGAGTTTTGTCTTAAAAACTACATTGAAAACATAAATAACACTATTTTTTGTATTAAAAAAATGTCAAAATGATACTATTGATGAAACAAAGTATTAATTAATAAAAATACTTTCTTAATTTGTTATTTTAAAAAAAAAATGTTTAGAAATAAGATTTTATCATTATAACTAATAATTTTATAGAATCAATTAAAGAGAACACTTGAAGTTTTTGATATAGTAGAAAAATTAAAAATAAACTATGAAGATGTTTGTACCTAGGGGTGTCAATCGGGCTGGCCTGGCCCGGCCCGGCCCAAAACCCGTAAAGCCCGCATATGTTTGATCCCGGCCCGGCGCGGCCCAAAATATTTCCGAGCCTATATTTCAAACCCGAGCTCGGCCCTAACAGGGCTATAGGGCTTTTTGGGTTTTTCGGGCTTATCATACCGATCAAAAATTCAAACTTATAAGCCTTAAAAAGCAGTGTTTGAAGGTGTACTATAAAACAAATCAATCAAAAATTTAATAACTCATCTATATTAACTACAACTAACTTAATTTAATAGAAAATGTTTAAAACAAAATAAAATTTTGATACTTTAACCAAATAAACCAATATATAATTCATATAAAATATCATTTATAAAAAATTTAAAGTATTAGGTATGGTTATTTAGTAAATATGAAAACTAGGATTAGAGTTTAAAACTTTATTTACAATAAATTGTTAATCAAATATTGCAATCAAACAAAAATGGTAATGAAAATGTGCAAATATATTTGTTTAAGGGCTTTTCGGGCTGGTCTGAGCCCGTTCGGGCTTAACCCTATAGCCCAAACGGGCTGAGCCCGAATGATCCGAATTTTTCTGGACACATATATTTAAGCCCGAGCCCGATGTTTTTCAGGGCCGGGCCGGGCCAGCCCACGGGCTTTGGCCCTAATTGACATGCCTAATTGTACCTTCTTTATAGATAAATAATGTCTTGTCAACACTTTATCTTTTAAACCTATTGTCAACCAAGAATAGAGTGAAACGTTCACATCAAGTACGAGGTGCTTGTTTCAGACCATAGAGAGCATTCTTGAGCTTGTAGATGTGGTAAGGGAATTTTGATCTTCAAACCCCTTTGGCTGGGACACATACACTTCTTCTTGGATGATTCCATTCAGAAAAGACACTTTATATTTTATATAATTCAATTAATATTAGCCATAAACTTACCGCAATCAAAATAATCATCGGATGAACTTATGGTACAACATCAGCATGCATGATGCATAGTCTGCAAATGTTATCTATACTATTAATTGGGGAGAGCTAAAAAAAAAGAAAAAAACATAATATATATTCATGTTGCCAAACAGACCCACTTACATACATAATTGAAAAAAAAGAAATTTTTTTTCCTAAACTAATGGTAACAGTTTTTAAAGAAATAAATAATTAACTTTTTTCATAATTGGTTATAACGATGGACACTTAGATTTGAGATCTAATTTTGGATATGGTTATAACCCATAAATAATTAATTTCGAAAATATTAAGCTTTCAAATTAAATATTAAACATTTATAGTTTTCTAAAACCAGTTAGTCATGTGTTAAATTTGATTCAAATTATTCCAGTATTTTAGGAAGCTATATTAACTATAAATAATACATTCCTATATTTTATGAAATTATATTCAGTATAAATAATAAATTCAAATATTTTATGAAACTATATTAATGATTAAGTATAAGAGATCTCAATCTTTAACAAATATTAATTAAAGTTATAGATTTATACAATTTTTTAAAAAACACGATTACAAATTAAAACATGACATTAAATCTCTTTTAAAATGATAACTTAAATTGATGAGAGATGCTAATTAGTTGAAATTAATTAAATATTTCGTAAAATATGAAAAATAATTTTTAAATTTATATAGCTATACAAAACGAAAACACTATAATTATATGAAAACATTTATCATCAATTTATAGAAAATGAAAAGATTAATGAGAATAAAAAATATGAAAAGATATTCCGGGACTTTCTATTATCTTTATCAATTTAAATTACCTAAAAAACAGAGAAATCTGATAATATTAACGTAATTAATCATTAATTACAGCAATCATGTATATCTACAAAGAATTCTTTTTGAATTTGGAAAAAACCATAAATAGATTTTGACAAACATTTAAGATATTGAATGGTGATATCAAATATTTTGTTAAGCTTTTTTAGCTAAAAGTGTTGGACACACTTCTTCTCCTTATAAATAAAGGCAAACTAGATAATAATAACCCGCGCTGGTAGCGCGGAAATTTTTTTTTTATTTTGTTATTTGTTAATATTATGTTTATGTTGTATCATTCATTTACATGTTATATAATATAGTATTATATGGTGAATTTTGATTCATATTAAACAACTAATATGTAGGCCTGGAAACTATTACCGATACCCGTATTGGACCCATTTTTCGGTTTGAATCTGTCCCGGAAGAAGGTACATGCAGCTTTAGGGTCGAGTGAAGGGTATAATAATTATATTATCCATGAATAATGATCGAGTATCGGATATTAATTTAATTTTTGAGCATCTCATTACCCGTTTTATTACCCGACTCATAAATACACGTTAATATTCTGTAGAATAATGTTACTAGCGTGAGGAAATATTTATGTAAATTTGGATTTGTTTGTTACAAAAAAATTGTAGAAAAATTATTAATTTTATACATTTCATAAAATCATATATTTAATTTACTTAAGGTCATACTCTGATAACCCGTAGTTGGTACTACTATTTTGGTTTGGTGCAATATCAAATTCGTTAATTATACATTCGGTAAAGCCAAAAAAATCAAACATGTATTGACCCGTGATTTGGTATTACAAATTGATGTGATCGTGTTTAGAGATCTTAATATACCAAATTTACAAATTGAAGTTATTGGTATAACATGTTGTATATTAATTTTATAGGTGAAAATTACAATTAGGTTATGTATATTATCAATATTATACACTTAGTATTGTTTATATAGTGAATATTGTGTATAAACAATTAAGTTTTAGCCAATTAAATAGTTTGTTATTATTTCCTAAGATTTATGAAACAATAAATAGAGTTTTATTATTTTGTAAACAAATCTAAACTTTTCTTTTGTTAGTTATTAGAATAATTAAAATATAATAGCATTTTCGTAATATGTCACATCAGAACTGGTTAAATTTTTAACAACATAGCTTAAATAAGTATATAGATATATTTTAAAAATATAAACAATGTTGTATCCTAATTTTAATATATATTTGTTATTATTAAATGATTTAGATATGTAAATATTTAATCTTAGTTTTATAAATAAATTTAAGTTTTATAATTTTCTAAATAGTTTGTTATTGTTTCCTAAGATTTCTGAAACAATAAATAGAATCTGTTTAATTATTTTATTACATAATTTTGAAATAATTTTATTATTAATTTATTAAATAATTTCGAAATTATTTTATTAATGATTTTTTGTAATCTAATAAATTAATAATTATTATTTTTTTGGATAATCATTTTCAGTTTACAACAAATTAATATTAAGATTCTGTTATTATATTTTATATTAAAATACAGTGGCATTTTGTGTAATATTTTACATGGAGTAGGGTTATTTGTTTAAAGGGTTGCTTAAATAAGTATATAGATTTATGTCAATACTTTTAATTTAACGTTGGTAACACACTCTCTTCCTCTCTCTTATCATATTTTTTTTCATCATACATTATGCTAATTTAAGTTTTAGAGACTGATGTGATCATATACATTTTTATAGAGATATATGTAATTTTGCAACATGTTAGAACATGTAAACAATATATCCATCTTGGTATTATTACATATTTAAAATTTGTCATTAATATAAGGGTGAGTTACTAGAATATTGCATAAAAGCTTCCTTATTAC
>NC_025704.1:18905065-18909695 GCF_000633955.1 Camelina sativa
ACTGAAATTTTCTCAATTGTACCTAAGTAATCTAGTTGTACATAAAAACCTCACATTCACCTTAAAATTCTATTAACTACAACCCAACAAATCACCCTAAAATTCTATTAATTACAACCAAACAAATCTGCAAAGGCTCTATCTTTTTACTCATTATAGCTTCTAAGTAGATATTATTTCCCATATATCACTTCATTAAGCTCACCCATTCTTTTCTCAAACATCTCTACTATTTCTCCATCCTTTGATCCTTTTTCTCAAACATCTCTACATCAAATACCTTAAGATGTTATTTTACAATAGTATACAATATTTTTTTTTTTTAACTCCATAATGGGTACAGAAAGTGCAGTTAAAAGGATAAAAAGACGATAAACCAAACAGTTAACAACTGATTGTTATCTAGATTAAACGTAGACAAAATATCAGAGGGTTACATCCAAAAAAATAACCTAACCAATAGTTTCATAGGTTATAAAATCCCAAAATATCAATTCATCTCTAATTAGTCCTAGAATCAGAGTTGGCTTGCAGAAGGTGCAGTTGATGAAATGTCTTCAACGTGAGCTTCCTTAGCTTCCTCACTAAGTCGCCTTCTCTTTGCCCTCTTTAGACTGCCAAAATATAAATACAGTCAAGTTTCAAGATAACCAGTAATAGCAAATACTAAACCCACACCCATTGACCCCATGGAAGTCGTGAGTGTATGTTGAGTCAAGATTTTATGAAAATTAACTTCGAAGCTTAACTCCTTCTGCTCTTGTCGGAATCCTCCAATGAATCCGTGTAGGTCCAAATTAGGTAAGCTAGGAATCACCCGATTTATAATTTGGATAACTCCTTCGTGTGAACTCCTGCACCCCAAGAAATTTCAGAAAGAAAACATGTATTTTTGGACCTATTACATCATTTTCTCAGCGTTCACTGCAAAGACGTATTGAGTTTGAGTACCAGGAGAAGCCCGCTTTTGGAAAAGATCTCAATTCCTCTCGAATTCACCTCATAAGAATACATAAATCAATCATACATCACCACAAAACAACAACAAAAGGTTCCTTCAAGCTATATAAACTAACAACAACAAGATCATTCTCTCCTTTACCTCGTTAGTCTTAATTCCATATTCAGGTGTCTGCAAACATCATGAAAAAAAAAACACCAATCACTTTAAATCAACAAAACACACACATCTCAAACAAAGCTGAAGCAGAGTGGTCTATACTAAGTCTAATTGTCTAAAAGTCTCAACCTTTCTTATACCCATTTCAATTAGAAGATAAGAAATTATGTACCCACATTCAACATATTCTCATAATCACAAGAACACATATTCATATATGTAAGTGGGTTTAAAAAAATAAATAAGTAATTCCTCCAGCCAAAACAACACAAGCAAATATAATATAGAGCTCGTAATGTAACAAAGAGAGAGTAAAACAAAATAAACCTAATTTCTTATCAAACAAATTCATCTAGCTAGTTATATGTATCAGACGAAACACAAATTAATCAGTTTAGAGGACGAGTATTTCTAACTAGAAGTACCAATAGACTGAAACTGTGAGTCTGTGACACATACCAGGAGCATAATAAAGATGGTTGGCGGATAAGCAAGAAAATAAAAAAAAAAACCTGAAGAAGAAATGCTTGGGAACCGAACCGTGAACAGATCTAAGAATTTGGACGAACCCTAACCGCCACCCTTGCAACGCGACCACCGCTGGACCTGGCTGAGCCACCGCAGAGAATGACTTGCGAAATTCAGCTACAACAGCATCTTGAGGGTATTTGGGCTCAGATGCAGAGAGTAATGCCTGGACTGAAACAAGCGCTGTCTTCAGAGCATAAACAGTATTTGCTAACCTCCATGGCCATTGTACACACCGAAGAAAGATGTCTTATTATCCAAATCAAGAATTTTTGCATGCTAGTCAAATCAAACCAGTTACAATCAAGAGAGTCAGGTACACAGATCCAAGGTTTCAACTTAGATGGTTTCATAAGTTCAAAAAGAAGCAAATAGTTATTGACTCACTGCATCTTCCATGGTAGCACGCCAACCTTGCATAGACGTTAAACCATATCCAAGCTTATCATTCTCACCATCTTCTGATAACTTATCAGTTTTTGGAGAACTTAGGTATGTACCCATCTCTTTCTGCCAAAAACAACAACATAGATAGTTATTACTTATATCACTCTTGTCTCCAAAACCCAGATAAAAAGAAGAAGCTAGCTTGAACAATTCATAATCTTGTACAATCCGTTTTCTAGCTCATTGACTTGTACAAGATTCAGAGTTGACCTACTCAACAAAACAGAATCAAGAAAGAACCTAGCTTGACCAAATCAGAATCCTACACAATCTAATCTCTACCTCATAAACGTGCACAAGATTCACAATGGACTTAATCAACTCAAAAAAAAAAAAAAAAAAACACTACTCAGCAATCAAAATCAAAGAAAGGAGCTTAGCTTGAACCAATCCATTCTCATAAACTTGAACATGATTCAGAATCGATTTAAAACAAGGGTTTGAATCGATTTGACCCCAGATGCGAATATTTGACTATTTGGATCGATAAAAAAAAGATTCAGATAGTTAAGGCAGAAGCTAGTAGCAACTTACATCTCTGGATAGAATAAATATGAAAAAGGAAGAGCCTTTTGAGATCTTCAAGACCAAATTCTGGAGCTTTAGGAGAAGAAACACGATCAGGACGAGAAAAAGGAACAGAACCAACCACTAGAAAAAATTTACTTTGAGATCAGATGTACAATTCAATCCATAAGGACAAAAAAAGATAAGCGAATCATGTTCAACTAGGTACAATTTAGATAACATGATTCTGAATCGATTCTGAATATTTATGTTATCTAAATATTACCAAAAAAAGATTGATTATGAACATAACCCAATACAAATCAAACACCCATAAACCCTAAAATCTAACTCCTACACCAATCGAAACAAAATTAAGTGAATCCCATAACTTCACAATCCCCAAAAACTAAATTCTGGGTATTGGAATTTTCACAATCAAAGAGCCTTAAAGTAGGAGAATTTGGATCAGACCTGGCATGGTGATATTGATATGAAAAGTTCCGCCTTCCTAAGGAGTACCGATTGGACCAGGAATGGTTCCGGTGAGTCGGGGGAGATTATCGGCTTTCGGGCTGACCCGGATACCCGAAGAATCGTTGTCTCTGCTGAAATCTTGAAGCTCTTTCTAGACTCGACTGAAATCTAGCATCTTTTTGAAATCTCTCTTCCGATTGAAATCTCCCAAAATAAGAGAGAGAGGAAACCCTAAAAGAAAAAAAATTGAAACTTTATTTGGTGGAGAAGTGAAGCTTCTTTTCTTGCATCGTAAGGCAATTTATCCAACAGACCATTCTTTTCTTGCAGAATTAGAGTAATGGAGGATTTGACAAAAAATCAAACAAACATCGATTCAAAGAAAAATAAAAACAAAAACATGGTAACAAGAGCAAGAGCATAAGGCCATCCTTAACGGGATAACTTTTCTTCTGTTCTAAGCCCAATTATATATTAAAAAAATTGAATAGTGGGCTTAGATCAAAAATATTGATCTTGGTTCAGAACTGATCTTCAGCCCGTTCTAACATTCTTCCTCTCTTCTGATTGGTCGAAAGAAAAATGAGAAGGAAATATTTTCATTTCTCTCATTCCATCGAAATCGTGTCTAGAGTTTGTTTTCTCGCCATAGTCGCCGCCGAAGCTTTGTTTTCCGGCAATTGAAACACCAAAATCGAAAGGAGAGAAGCTATTTCCGTCCTATTCCGTCTTTGTCTCCGTCGTTGTCTCCATCGTTGTCTCCATCGTTTCCTTTGTCGGGCTTTTGGCATATCGAAACCAAAATCTCAATCGAAACCAAAATCAAAATCGAAACGCCTTTGTCTCCGCCTCTCCTTTGTCGGGCAAATCTCCGGTCATACAGAGAAGGTTTGTCACAGTTGTTTCCTCTTTTAATCTTTGAATTAGGTTTAGTATAGGATTTGGGATTAATCATTATACGATTATATTGAGCTTATCTATGATTGAATTAGGTTTCGGTTTAGTATCTGCTACTCGTTTTTGGTTCTACCGTTGTTTGCTTTTGGTAATGTTTTAATCATAATTCTGCTTTTTTCATCCTTTGTTAGGTTATGCTCTTCTCCAAGGCTGATGATTTTCAGAAACTTGCTCAGCCTCTTGAAGATATTGCAAGAAAGTTAAAATCGAAGGTAGTTTTGATCTGTGGTAGGTTAGTTGTGCAGAATTGCTTATGGTTAGGACTTGTTTTACTCGCTTGGCATTTCTTGTTTGGTGAGAAAATGGCTAAAGCAACAAAGACCATGTCCCTGCGTGTTGGATTTTCATGTCTTCTCCCTGTGGATTTTGGTTTTTGATGCACACACACAAACTTTTGCTAGATTCTCTTTACTTGTTTTTGGGTGAATCAGTGGTGCGTCGTGTTGAGACTGAAGTGATTCCTGTTTCTCCTGAGGATGTGCCTAACGTATGTGTAATAAGCCTTAGTATGCTTTTTGGTATTGACAATGGTTTTTGAATGTGGCTATGTGTTTTGTCTTTCTGGGTGTTGGGTTTTGTCTTTCAATTTGTTTT
>NC_025704.1:18911279-18944097 GCF_000633955.1 Camelina sativa
AGAGCAGGAAACGTTCAGGCACCAAAACTATGAAGAAAAAACAAGCAAGAGGTGTCTGTTGTTCTTTGAAAGTGATACTCTCGGAGCTCCTGATGGTTTATTCTGTGTTTGAAATTGTGGGTAGCAATCGGATAATGTTGAATCTTGTAGTAACAATCACATTTCATAATCAAATTTTGTAATGTTAATCACATTTGTGATTGAAGGTTAATCACATTTTTATTCTAAGAACACCATAATTAGTTCCCCATTTTTTTTACCTATGATCTTAACAACTGATCTTAGATTATTTTCACTATATATTTAATCTAAGAACATGAAAAAAAGTTCTCCCATTAAGGATGCCCTAAGATCTCAAGTTTTTTTTCAGACCAAATTTAATTATAAATGGCATAAACCGTAATAAAACACACAACTCTGGTTTAGAAGTAATAATCAAACTTTTATGTGTTATTTGAGTAAGTCGAAAATCTCAACGTGTTAGTCTAGTAATAAATCTACTTTTATGTAATATTCTAGGTAATTTCTCTTAATATAACCTACTTTGGGTCAGTCTGTCGAAACATTCATTGTGAATGTGTAATTATTATGTATGCATTCTTTACAACTTAGAATTTTTTTTTTATTACTTCTACATAATCAAACTGAATTACATATACTGTTTTGACTCATTATATTATTTTTACCGAACAAATAATAATATTACTTTAAAAAAATTTTAAAATTTTTTATTTTATCAATACTTATTATAATATCATTTAATCGATTGTTTTTCTTCTTTTATTTTCTCCAAACATATTACAAAAGTATGATACTCTCCCTGATTGATCAAATTATAGTGAAATGAAAATGAATAGTGTATCCAATCCGTTATGGATTATCTGTATATATTAATATTGCCGTGCTGATTATTTATTTTCTTATATCACACTCATTCTATTACTATTTACTATACTTGCTTTTTTCTTATATTATTTTATCTAAATACATTATGTAACATATTCCAATCCGTCATGAGTCGTATGTATCTATAAATATTCCCCTGTGTTGTAGCATGGAAATGGCCCTATTATTTGAGGATTATCGTCTGAACATCCAAATTAATTGACGATATTAGTGGAGATGACAATGATCATATGAAGACAACGTGTAAACATTGAATTTGATCCAAATTAATTGACGATATAATCATAACTTCACCCAAAACAAAGAATGTGGCTTATATAATTTTCAACATAAGATCCATCTAAAAATATAATGGACTTCAACAATTATGGCCCCTAAAGACTTTGGGTTGAATTAAATTAGACAAAATTATATTTTCTGTCAAAATTTATATATTATAGGTCTTCTTACTATTTTTAATAAAATACAAACAATTTAAAAATAAATAAAAAACCCTGCACAAAAGTGCGGGTTGATCTATAAGTTTAGTTTACAGAAATTAACCCTAAAATAATTTGAGTTTTATTAATACATAATTAATTAAAATACTAATGTATAGGGAAGATCGAATAAGAGACGGGAACAAATAATCTTTTTGTAAAAAACATTATATAAACTATTTTTCATAGAAATAAAAGAACAAGAAATAAATTTATCGACATGGGATTATAAAATTTGGATAGTTAAATTAAATTTCATGTGAATCCAAAATTTATGGTGAAGCGGTTATTATTTCAAACGTTTAAAAATTTGATGAAAGTAAATCAATATAAGTTTATGTTATAAATGCTATACCAAATAATTATATTTACAAATAAAATGTTATGTGAATGCGAATCATTTACCTACTTCCTTATTTGTTGGACTAAAATATACAATCTCAAATTGATAAAATATTATTAAAACTACGGTTATAAGATAAAAAACATGACATACCATATATGGGACGGGACGGGTTCCCGAAACAGACATACTATCTTTCTCTTACTACTTTTTAGTGTACTTAAATCTAATCATCCTCTTTTCTAAATCAAACTGGAAATAAATTGGCACAAAGTTGGATTATGAATGTTAATAGCATTTTTAACAAATATGTTTACAAATGTAATTCTGCATAGTTCAAACCTAATTGCAAACTTAATTCTTTAAAATTAACCCCGCACGTACGTGCGGGTCCAATCTCTAGTTTTGATGTTAAAAGAAAATAGTAAGCACTTCTGCCACATTTAAACCAATGCAAAGATATTTTCTTAAAAAAATCAAAATAAAAAAAAGGAGATATCACACGTTTCCTAAATATTTATTTGTTGTATGGTGCATTTGAAATTTATTGCATGGTGCTCTGTGCTTAGATAAGATCTATTGCATGGTGCATTAGAAATTTATTATGATTGATTCTCGAAGGGGAATTGCATGGTATAACCAACAAAAAAATTATAATTTAAAGACTAACTACTCTAACCAATAAAAAGTGATATAGAGTGTATAACTATAATATATACTACTATACCCTTCCCATCACCACCATCTTTATCTCTTTTCCATCACCACCAAGGCACCACCCCCACCACTTCACCACCATCTCCACCTCTTTATCACTATTCCTTAGGGTTCACAATGTAGTATCTTAGGGTTTAGTTTTTCCCTAACCACCACCACCGCTGACCTCCGACCGACCACCGGCGAGCTCCGGCCGACCACCGGTGAGCTCCGGCCGACCACCGGCGAGCTTTGGCCGACCACTGGTGAGCTCCGGCCGACCACCGGCAAGCTCCGGCCGACCACCGGCGATCTCCGGCCGACTACCGGCGAGCTCCGGTCGACCACCGGTGATTTCCAGCAAACTTTGGCCGATTTCCGGCGAATTCCGACCATCTCCGACCTCCGGCGACCTCCAGCCACCTCCAGCCACCACCGGCCGCCGGCCTCCGACCACTGGCCTCCACCTCCCAAATAGTCAGAACACCAAAATGGTAATTCTATCTACCCCTAATCCTATTCTTCCAATTTTTTCAATTAGTATGCTATATTCTTAATTAAATTTGTAAATTTGGTTATTCAGCTAAATGACCCATTCTCGAAATCAATCTCTTCTCTTCTCTTTTTTTTTTTTCTTTTTTTTTTTGTAAAAAATATTACATTTGCAGTCTAAGGGGAATTTTAGGAGATTTGCTGGGATTTTAATATTTCAGAATTTTAGGAGATTTGAGTGTAATTTTAGGAGATTTGGTTATTAAATTTGGGATTTTAGGATTTGGTATGATTTGGGTTTTCAGATTTGTTGAGATTTGATTATTGAATTTTAGGTGATTTTGATATTTAAAAAGGAAAAAAAAAAAAGAGCAAAATGTCGTTAATTATAAAACCCAGTGGATAACCTCCCTCGCTCGAATTCATCTTCCTCTCCATTAAGGTCTACTTCCTTCTTGTAAAACAAGCAATCTGTAACAGTTTCCTTCATTTCAGGACAAACCCTTTTCGTCTCCTCCACTAAAACACACTTCTTTATCACTTCTCTTGGCTCAACAACTAAAGAAATCTTGGTCAGAACAAGCTGGTTCCTCCACATCCTTGTATTTTTCTTCTTAATCTTATCCTTCTTTCCTCGCAGCATTCTCAATCTACAGCCTCCTTGATGACTCTTGATCAAGTCATGAGTCTCAATGGAGCTAGGACGAGTTGAGGTGAAGTAAACTGCTAAGAGGACAACGTTGAGTAGAAGAAAGACCAAAGAACGCCATTGCTCAATCAAATACGATACAAAAGAGAAATGTTTAAGACAAGCCATGGAGAGAACAACAACTGCAGTTAACAACGAAGTACACATGTTGTCTTCCTCCTCCTACTTCTTCTCCACTCTAATGTCTCTCTTCATCTCCATTGTTATATCTCTCTGTCTTTTGCTCTGTTTCTTTTTCTTCTTCCTCCGAAACGGTTCTTATACAAAAATTTCAAGATTCCCTAAACAAAGAATTTGGTGGGTCCGATTGTGGAAGACCAAATGGCGAACAGAAAGAACAAAATGAAAATGAAGAGACAAGTAGAAGAAGAAGAAGAAGGAGAGGTGGAGGAGACAAAGAACAGACATGCCCTTCAAATCTTAAAAAAATGAGTCTTCATATTGCAGCGACAGAAAAAATCAAATGAAACAGAGCTCTGAAATTTCAACGTCTTAAAAAAAAATCAATGGTAAGAATGAAGACAATCTAATATAAAGCACACTGGTACTGTATCATGATCCCATATTCATAACATCTATCCACATGTTTTCCGCTATAGTTGCTCTACAGTTATTAGCAATGACTCTTTGTTGGTCTTGAGTACCATGAAGCTGTTCTTCTTCATGGTTCTCATCATCAACGGCAGTTCCCTCCTCATTAGTCACATCTTCAAACAAGTCTGAACGACATTCTCTACGAAGACAATTATGTAAAACAACACAAGCAAGTTCTTTTCAAGAAAGCATAGAGCTTTTCAATTCAGAAAAAAGGAACAAAGCAGAGAGCTCTCACCAATCTCCAAGAACATTGTTGGCTTGTTAGTTATTTGGTCCATAATGAGTTGCTTCCAATGTAATCTACATCCACACAAAAGCAATTTGCATTCTCATCACCTCAAAACAAACTTCAATTTAAATCATAAGCAAATTCATAAGGTTGCAGTAGAGTCTTCAATACCGCGGCAAAGCATCGAGACGGGACGAGAACATCATCGGTGGCTCCTTTTAATCCCCAAATGTTTCGAAAGCTCTGTTCTTCTTCTTTCTCTCGCTCCATCATCTTCCCCAACAAACCCATCTTCTTCATCTCCCGCTCTTTTCCCAAACCTCTCCGTCACTCTTACTCCTCCTTGAAAATGACCGATACCCATATCCCCGATAACCCTAATTCGTCGTCTCCAATTCAATCTCCCACCAAACCCGAATCGCTTCGTTCCCTCGAGTTTCAATTAGGTTCTTCATTCACCGTCGATCCAATCATCCCACCGCCGAACTAGATCATCATCGTCGTCAGTGGTCCTAGCGGAGTAGGCAAAGACGCAGTGATCACACCTTTGAGATGATAAAGGGGGTTATTATATCCTGGAGAGAAGTTTATGGAGAACAATGGTGGAGACAGATCCGACACTTCTTTCGGCTCCGACGAGACTCAGGATATAAGTTTTTTTTTGTGTTTTCCAGCAAATCAGTTTAGGATCAAAGAGGGAAGAGAGAAGAGTGAAGAGAGAAGAGTGAGAAAGAGAGTTGCTCTTATAAAAAAGAAATTGCAGTATGGCCGGTAGTGTATATAAGTGAGCATATAGATATTAAAAAGCCAATCACGTTTTATTTAGAAAGCATAAAGGGAGCATAAAAGGCTTTTAAATGCTCCACAGCCCAATGCTCCTACACAAGCATTTCCCAAACATAATGGTTTTAAAGTTATTAAAATACAATTTTACCCTCATTAATCATCTAGAGTTTACTATATTTGTATATTTAAAATGTCTAATTTTGTAATTTTATGTCTAAATGCTAACAGCTGTACCAATCACATATCATTGTTAATAAATAATAGCATACAGCTTATGCAGCATACTGCTCATGCTGCATAATGCTAATGCTTCACTAAGAGTTGTTCCAATGCTTCATAATGTCGAACTCTTTAAAAAAAAAAAAAAAATTCCAAAGTTTCACCTTCAAAGGTGTGATTTTGGAAGTCATATGTTTTAATTAAAAATGATAGAAAAATCTCCTAGAATCACATTCAGTAGCTTTTTTAAAAAATAATTGTGTTTTTTTGAATAACACTAGATTTGGAGTGAGAATTATAAATTATTGATTGAATAACAAGAGATTATAGATGATTTTTATAAATTTCATATCCAATAATATGGGATTTCAAGTGATTTTTAAAAATCACCAATTAAATAACAGGAGATTTAAGAATACTCCAAAATCTCAAAAAATTTCATATTCAATACACCCCCTAAGAGATTAAATACAATGTAAATAGGCCATGTTTTACATGACAGAAAATACATAAAAAGGAGAGTAAGCACCATGTAAACTAAGATGGTAATTACTAATTACATAATGAAAAGAAAAGTAAATTTTTCTTTGCAGATGAAAATATAATATTAACACCATAATCTGAATATGATAATTAATATATCAAAATATATAAATAAAACTTTCAATCTAAGTTTGATTTATTTCGTCAGGCTGATGAATAAGCTTAGCTTGTATTTCTTCAAGTGATAATCCTTTCGTTTCTGGAACAACTAAGCAAATGAAAAGTAATGCTGCTCCCGCAATACTCCCGAATATGTAAAACGTACCTATGGAAATTATTAAATTAAATATAAGTATCTACTAAATTGTACTATATATATATATATTTAGAATATAATAATTTGGTTCCACAATTAATTAAAATATATATATATATATATATATATATATATATATATATATAATATAATATTTATCTAAACAAATATCTAACTAATTAGTTTTCTAATTTCGTATGGCCTAACAAACGAATAGAGTTGCGATAGAAAATGTATGCAAGGTTTATAATAATGCCACAAATACAGATTCTGAATACTATTTTATATTTCAAGACTTAATTCTTGGTGTCAATTTGATCATTCTTATCACCTAAATAATATATAACATAATTAAAAATAAGTTGAAAAAGAAGTAGAAAAGATACATTGGGTGCTCCACTCGAATAGAAAGTTGAAAGCGTAAGTGACCATCGAACTACTTGAAAATGATACCAACGTAACTATACTCCCTGCTGTTACCTTTATATTTATTGGAAATATCTGCACACACAATGACACAAACAATCATACATATACATTACTTAATTTCCAAAACATATTATTTTATGCCAGAAAAAAAAATATATATATATATATATATATATATATATATATATATATATATATANATATATATATATATATAACAAAGGGGTGAGAGTGTACATGTCTAGCAGTTCGTATACCAAAATTTTTTATAAGACTAAATGGTACATTTCTTCGATGAAAAATAACAAAACTAATATGACCAGAAATAAATATGGAAGTAGTTTATGTACCTCCGACATAATTACCCACGGGAGGCCTCCCAAGCCTATTGCATAAGTTGCAATATAAAGCTGCCGATACAAATCATTGTTAATTACATTTTATTTATATAACAGACACAAAAATTTCATTAAAAAGATTTTGTACAAGGAGAAAAGATGTTATACCATAACACATATAAACGATAATACTGGAGTTAACTCCGAAAGCAATTGCATTTTCTGCTCATAGCAAAGAAGCAAAACAATTGTTAGAGAAATAAGTTAATATTAGGTTAAGAATAGAATAGATAAAAAATGATAGTTATTAACGAAAAAGACTTTAAATAACCTGTAATGTGAAGGAGAACCCAAGAAGCATGCATGTTATGCTCATCCCAAGCGCAGACGTCTGTGTTATATCAAAATGGTAATCAAATCAAAATATTAATCAGCTTTTTAATGTTATATCTTTTATAGATTGTCTGAAGTCTGAACGTACGTAAAAAGTAAAGACGTACGTAACTGTTGGTCATTATTATGGTCATTATTATGATTATTATTCCATTTCACTCAATCAAGTTTTTTGGTCATTTTGGTTTTCTACTCAAATGGGTTTGGATTGGAAAGCTAACGTGGAGGTGAGACATTTTTCTATAAAAATTAAAGATAATCTCTCGAGTCAAGTTTTATTTCAATTTTAAGTTATGTTGTTTTAGAAAAGTATAAATACATTTTTTAATTTTGACTTATTCAAGATTTCAATATATTTTCAAAAATGATTGATAAATACATTTACCAAAGAAAAGATTATTTTGACTTATACATAACAATTAATCGATCACAATGGATAAGCCTAATTATATGTAAATACGGAAACCTCTTTCTCTTTCATACATAACTGGAAGATTTATTTTATTTATTTCCTTCACAATATATACTAGATATTCACCTGCGGTACATTATGGATTATTGTTTTAATAAAAAATGTAATTTTTTGTATAAATTAACTATATATAAACATATTAGTTAGTATAAAAATTAGAAAGTATTTTGTTAGTAGTATAGAATTCCTACGTGTACTAAAAGTAGGAATGTTATATCGACCGCTAATAATTTGTTCAGATATTTATAGAAAAGTAGATATTATATTTATAAAATATAAACAAAGCAATAAACTAATTGACCCGTGGTTCAACCGGTCCGACTAATTGACCCAGCAACCCGAAAGACTTCCGGTTCACCTTCCGATCCGGTTTTAAAAACATTGTCGTTTATTGATTTGGCCGATTGTTTAGGAAAGTCTGTATGGAGAAACTATTGTTTTGTAAAATTGGAAACTTAATATTAATTAAATTAATTATAAACTTAATACTTAATGTTAAAGGGAGTGGTTCTGACTGTTTTGGAAATTGTATTAGGATAAGAAATCTTGTTTCCAAAAATCAAAACTTCATATTAATTAATTAAATAAAAAAAATTAATAATTAATGCTAATGGCATGTTTGTAAATAGATTACAACTTCAGAATTTATTTGCTAAATATCTCCAAAAAAATATATATATAGATAATGTCGAGTCAAATTCTATACCAAGTACTGTAGTTAAATCACTAACGTATTAATTCACCAAAAAAAATAAAATAATTAACGTATCATGGATTTTATCTAAATTACAATTTTTTTTCTAGTGATGTAACATTAAGACTTTATTTATGTAATTTTATACCACTTATAAGATTTATGCTATTAACTATCTATAATACTAGGTTATAAACCTGCGCTATGCGCGAGTATTCTTATATAAATTTGTCTTTAAAAAATGAGATTGATCAATTATTTAAATAGCTATACATTGACATTAAATATGCAAAATTATTATAATGCCCCTGTTATAAATAGACGGCTCCTGAAAAGTATCGAACCCCAACTCAAGTTTGGGTTGGTGCTGCTGTAATGGCGATGATCAAACTTTATTGTTGGGTGCTAGATGTTTTAAATTACAATCATAAGAAAGTGGATTCCTCAAAATCTTCTTTCTATGCACAATACTTCAAATCTCACACTCGGTCCAGCCACATAAAAGCTTCAGCTCGATCAGACATCCTTACGACCTTTAAAAGATGCCCTCAATATCCCATTTTAGAACTGTTTATGTTTCTTAGCATAAATTGCACTACTTTCCATCAGTTACTTGGCCAGAGAGTAACACACAAAGATCTTTGAGTTTAATTCTTCTTGAAGCTTTCTTAGTTTCTATGGATTCTTGGCTTGTTAGCTCCTTCACATAACCTTTGTCTTCATCTTCCTTTCACTTTCTTTCTCTTCTTCCCCTTTCCTTTCCCAGATCTGGCCTATCTTAACTCCTTCACTACACTTGCCATAACCACACGGCATGAGTCCCCATATCCACCATGGTTTTACGTAATATACACATATTTTGAATATTTTTTATGGTTAAAAATTAATGAAACTTATACTTTTTATAGAGTTTTAAATATTTAAACTTTCTATGGAGTTTAAATATTTATATTACTTTTGAAAATTCTGTCAGGTTTAAATATTAGAAATATTAATATCTTTTTAAAGTTTCAATATTTATAATATTTTAAACTTTATAAACTTTTTAAATTATAATATTTTAAAACTCTTTCTAAGCTAAAAACTTTTAAAGTTCCAATATTTATAATATTTTAAACTTTTAAAATTTTGAAGTATTATAATATATTGAAACTTTTAAAAAGTTTTAATTTGCTCAAAAAAGAACCGGATTAAACTGAATAAAATTTTAAAATTTGGATGCCTAATAAATCAAGCTTCATGCTCATTCACAGTTGGAAGCATTAGTTTTATTTATAATGGTTCAGAACCATTGTCTAAATTTTTTTTAGCCGATGTGGGACGTTGTATATAGTTTTTTTCTTTCCTTAGATTTAATTTTTTCCTTTTTTCTTAAATAATCTTAACAATATAGAAAACTATTATATTTTAATAAAATGTTAATTAGTGAGATGTCTAATCCCTATTGGATGTTTAAAATAGAAAACTAATTATTTTATTTTAAAATATGTTAAATAATGATATGTCTAATCCTGATAGGTTGTTTAAAATCTTATGTGGACGCCTTAAGGAGCTTATAGCTCCTACTTTTATTAGTATAGACTAGGTTTTGAATCCACGCTATGTGTGGGTTTATTTGATATATTTTGGTAAAAATTATATATGATTGATGACATTTATGAAATATTAGTTTATATAAAAATTTAAATTACAACTGATTGGTGAAAATTATAAACTTTTATTTCAGATACAAAAAATTTTAAAAATATAAAAGTCACTTGTGTTAAAAATTCAAATCTGATCAAAAGAATCATGAAATTAATTGGACATCCATGATGGAACTGGTGACCTAGCATATTATAAGCCGTTTCTTTCATTAGACAAACAAAACATTTTTTATAATCATGAATTAATCTTGTTTTCTCATATTTAATTGACCACCACCATATATGTCTTCATGATTTGTTATTCACTTTTTTCTTATTCTTCATATTCTTTCTCATCATTTTCATTGTCAAATTTTCATGATAAATGTTATCGTTACTTTTACCGTCTGGTTCTTTGTTATACTCTTCTTCTTCCTCTTCCTCATCAGCTTTCTCACATTATTCTATTGAAGAATCATTACACCCTTTTTTAGACTACCACACAACTTGTTAACCCATCAAACTCTAAGACCAAACTCATTGCCTCTTGTCTCGTAAAGTTTTAGCAATTCACGGACCAGCTTAGTCACTACATGCACCCAATTATTAATACTTCCACCTGTATACTTTCTTGGTTTTAGATCTACACATATTGAAACTTTTCAAACCAAAATCCTTAATAGTACAAAATTGTAAATTACTTGTAGATAAAGTAATATGAACACATGTATAGCTAATAAAACATGTGTGCTTGTCATCGATCCTTCTTCTTTAAACCTCAAACAACATCAAATCAAGATCTTGGGACGTCAATCCTTCTTTCTTTGACCCAAAAATAATTTTATGGAAACAATATAAATCATCTATTAAGTCATACATAAAAACATGTTTAAAATTTTTGAGAGTTAAATATTAATAATAATTAAACTTCATATAGAGTTTAAATATTTATAATATTTTAAACTTTCTGTGAAGGTATTTATAATATTTTTAAATTTGGACGCATGATAAATAACGTTTCCTGCTCATTCATAGTTGAAAGTATATTAGTCTTATTTATAATGGTTCTCAGCTATTGTTTAAAATTTTCTAGCTGATGTGGGAAGTTGTAAATACACTTATTTATAAGTATTTTAATAGAGAAATTTAACATAATTTAAAAAATGTTAAATATTGAGTTGCCTGATCTCAATTGGTCGTTTAAAAAAATCTTAATATAAAAAATTCTACAAATTTAAAAAATGTTAATGAATGACATGTTTGTAACATCCGCGAACCGGATTATGCGGTTTTGGTAGGAGTGTCGATCGACACCCTTGTGGCATCGATCGACACCACTATTTCTGGGTTCCTCGGGTTTGTTTTAATTTGCGATTTTGGTTTGGTTGGTTTGGTTTAGTTATCTAAACCAAGTATATAAGTGGAGAAGCGACAAATTAAGGGTTTTAGGGTGTCTGGTCGCCGTTTGCAGAGATAGAGAGAAAGGAGAGAGCCTATTGTGGTGTGAAGGAGATTAAAGGAGAAAGAACAGAATCGTTAGGGTTTGGGAGGAAACAGTTTCGGCATATCAAATCGTTCTCAAAGGTAATGAAATTTGGTAGGTTTATTCCCAAGTCTTTCATCGTCATTATTCTTTTTACAGAAGTAGTTTTGGATTTAAACTCGATGAGTTATTGGCAGTTTCGTGAGTCACGTTTTCTCAGACGCGAGTTGGAACCATCGGGGATTGTAATTGAGATCGTGGTCTCGTCGGGTTCCTGATCGTGCTGAAATTTTGTGGGATGCTTCGTGACTTCTAGGGATAGCTCTTCACCGGAGCGATTTGGTAGTTAACGGTTGGTTTTCATTTTAGGGTTTCGTCTTTGAGACTGTTCTTTTCTGATGTTTCTGTCCAGTTTTGCTATAAGTCGTTTTTGGTTGTGTGGCTTGTTGTAGGGCGTTTCTGGGCTGTTTCAGACGTTAGGAGGGTCTCAACTGGTTGTATTGGTTGTTATAATCAGTTGATAAGGTGAGTGCATGACCATGGCTTATCTAAGCCTGAGAATCCTTTGTTTGCTTGATTTGTTGTGTTTTGTGGTGTTGTTCTTGCTTGTGGTGGTTGTGTTATGGTTATTATAGGTTCCTGAGGCTTTTGGGAGAGTTTGGGACAGATTGTAGGCGGATTGAAACGGAGGTTCGTCGTTCGGATTCGTGCAGTTCGCGTCTGCGAAGGGAGTGTCGATCGACACCAGTTAGGTGTCGGTCGACACCATGTTTGGCCAGTGTCGATCGACACCTCTCTGGTGTCGGTCGACACCAAGTTGCTTGTTTCGTGATTTTTCCTGGTTTGTTTGTGTTTGGTTGTCATTTGTTAAGCATTGGTTTCTCAGTTGCTTGTGTGTATAGCCCAGTAGATGGGAGGATTGCCTCACTAAGTATTTGTGATAATACTTACGCATCTCAATTGTTGTTTGTGGTGTGCAGGTTTGTGTTGTGGAATCATGGCGATGAGGAGGAGGATGATCTAGGGTCTCGTTTGTGTGTTATTGGATTGTTGGATATGTTGTTGGAACCTTGGATAGAGATATGCTAGGTTGATGGATAGAATGCTTAGGATTGTTATTGTATTGATGTTGTAATGGTTTTGTATGGTTGGTATGTTTCTGCTGTGTGTACTGGTTGTTATTGGTTTAATGAGGAGTCATGGTTTGGGTTGGTTTAATTTAGTAGTATAGGCTGCATAATTGTTTATATTGTATTCAATTATTAAAAAAAAAAGGGTCGGGTTGTTTCAATGTTGAATCCCTATTGGATGTTTTAAATATTTATAATATTTAAAACTATCTATGGATGTATTTCTATTATTTTTAAACATCCCATAAAGTTTGAATATTTATAATATTTGAACTTTTTAAAATTTTTTAGAGTTAAATATTAATACTACTTAAACTTTTTATAGAATTTAAATATTTATAATATTTTAAACTTTCAGTGGAGGTATTTAAAATATTTTTAAACATCCTATATAGTTTAAAATTTAATAATATTTGAAGTTTTTAAGAGTTTCAATAATTATAATATTTTAAACTTTTAATATTTTGAACCCATGCTACGCGTGGGTTTATTTGATATATTTTGGTGAAAAGTATGATTGATGACAGTTATGAAATATTCTCTTATAAAAAATTTAAATTACTATTAAGGCCAAACTTTTATTTCCGATACACCAAAATTTAAAAAAATATAAAAATTAGTTGTGCTAAAAAATCAAATCTGATCAAAAGAATCATGGATTAAGTGGACGTCCAGGAGAGGCGGATCGGACATTCGAACTGGTGATCTTGCATATACTAAACCATTTTTTTAATCACCTGACAAACGAAACAATTTTTGAATCATGAATTAATCTTGTTTTATCATATTTAATTGACAGCCACCATCTATGTTTTTATGTTTTTTTTTCAATTGTTTTCTTACTTTTCATATTCTTTCTCATCATTTTTATTGTCAAATTTTCATGATAATTGTCATTATTACTTTTACCGTCCGATTCTTCGTTATACTCTTCTTTTTCCTCTTCCTCATCTGCTTTCTCACATTCTTCCACTTAATAACTTGTTAACCAATCAAACTCTAAGACCAAAATCATTGTCTATTTTCTCATAAAATTTCATGGATCAGCATAGTCACCACATGCACTCAATTATTGATATTTTCACTTGTATACTTACTCGGTTTTAGATCCACATGTATTGAAACTTCTTGAACCAAAATCTTAATACTATNTTGGTCGACACCATGTTTGGCCAGTGTCGATCGACACCTCTTTGGTGTCGGTCGACACGAAGTTGCTTGTTTCGTGATTTTTCCTGGTTTGTTTGTGTTTGATTGTCATTTGTTAAGCATTGGTTTCGCAGTTGCTTGTGTGTATAGCCCAGTAGATGGGAGGATTGCCTCACTAAGTATTTGTGATAATACTTACGCATCTCAATTGTTGTTTGTGGTGTGCAGGTTTGTGTTGTGGAATCATGGCGATGAGGAGGAGGATGATCTAGGGTCTCGTTTGTGTGTTATTGGATTGTTGGATATGTTGTTGGAACCTTGGATAGAGATATGCTAGGTTGATGGATAGAATGCTTAGGATTGTTATTGTATTGATGTTGTAATGGTTTTGTATGGTTGGTATGTTTCTGCTGTGTGTACTGGTTGTTATTGGTTTAATGAGGAGTCATGGTTTGGGTTGGTTTAATTTAGTAGTATAGGCTGCATAATTGTTTATATTGTATTCAATTATTAAAAAAAAAAGGGTCGGGTTGTTTCAATGTTGAATCCCTATTGGATGTTTTAAATATTTATAATATTTAAAACTATCTATGGATGTATTTCTATTATTTTTAAACATCCCATAAAGTTTGAATATTTATAATATTTGAACTTTTTAAAATTTTTTAGAGTTAAATATTAATACTACTTAAACTTTTTATAGAATTTAAATATTTATAATATTTTAAACTTTCAGTGGAGGTATTTAAAATATTTTTAAACATCCTATATAGTTTAAAATTTAATAATATTTGAAGTTTTTAAGAGTTTCAATAATTATAATATTTTAAACTTTTAATATTTTGAACCCATGCTACGCGTGGGTTTATTTGATATATTTTGGTGAAAAGTATGATTGATGACAGTTATGAAATATTCTCTTATAAAAAATTTAAATTACTATTAAGGCCAAACTTTTATTTCCGATACACCAAAATTTAAAAAAATATAAAAATTAGTTGTGCTAAAAAATCAAATCTGATCAAAAGAATCATGGATTAAGTGGACGTCCAGGAGAGGCGGATCGGACATTCGAACTGGTGATCTTGCATATACTAAACCATTTTTTTAATCACCTGACAAACGAAACAATTTTTGAATCATGAATTAATCTTGTTTTATCATATTTAATTGACAGCCACCATCTATGTTTTTATGTTTTTTTTTCAATTGTTTTCTTACTTTTCATATTCTTTCTCATCATTTTTATTGTCAAATTTTCATGATAATTGTCATTATTACTTTTACCGTCCGATTCTTCGTTATACTCTTCTTTTTCCTCTTCCTCATCTGCTTTCTCACATTCTTCCACTTAATAACTTGTTAACCAATCAAACTCTAAGACCAAAATCATTGTCTATTTTCTCATAAAATTTCATGGATCAGCATAGTCACCACATGCACTCAATTATTGATATTTTCACTTGTATACTTACTCGGTTTTAGATCCACATGTATTGAAACTTCTTGAACCAAAATCTTAATACTATAAAATTGCAAATTACTTGCAGAGAAAGTAATATGAACACATGTATAACTAATAAAAAGTGTGTTCGTCGTCGATCCTTTTTCTTTAAACCTCAAAAATTAACTCAAACAACATCAAATTAAGGGTCTTGTGACGTCAATCCTTCAAACTTGCTACTCATTCGTAGTAGGAAGCATATTAGTCTTATTTATAGTGGTTCTCAGCCATTGTCTAAAAAATTTATAGCCAAAGTGGGACGTTGTACATACACTTATTTATAAGTTTTGTAATATAAAAATTTTACATAATTTCAAAAATGTTAAATATTGAGATAACTGATTTTGATTGGCTGTTTTAAAAAATTTTAATATAGAAAATCCTGTAAATTTTAAAAATATTAATCAGTGACATGTCGAATCATGATAGATTGTTAAAAATCCTATGTGGACGCCGTAAGGAGCTTATAGCTCCAACTTTTATTAGTATAGATAATTATAATATTTTAAACTTTTAAAATTTTAAAATTTGGACACCTGGTAAATCAAGCTTCGTGCTCATTCATAGTTGAAAGCATATTAGTTTTATTTATAATGGTTCTCAGCCATTGTCTAAAAAAATTCTAGCCGATGTGGGACGTTGTACATTCACTTATTTATAAGTATTTTGATACATAAGTTTTACATAATTTCAAAAATGTTAAATATTGAGATGTCTGATCCCGATTGGTTATTTAAAAATCTGAATAATTATAATATTTTAAACTTTTAAAATTTGGATGCTTGGTAAATACAGTTTCCTGCTCATTCATAGTTGAAAGCATATTAGTCTTATTTATAATTGTTCTCAGCCATTGTCTAAAAAGTTTCTAGCCGATGTGGGACGTTGTACATTCACTTATTTATAAGTATTTTGATATAGAAATTTTACATAATTTCAAAAATGTTAAAAATTGAGATGTCTGACCGCAATTGGTTATTAAAAAAATCTGAATATACAAAATCTTGAAAATTTTAAAAATTGTTAATTAGTGAGGTGGCTAATCCCTATTGGTTGTTTAAAATCTCATGTGGACGACCTTAGGAGGTTATAGCTTCTACTTTTATTTAGTATAGACTAGGTTTTGAACCCACGCTCTGCGTGGGTTTATTTGATAGATTTTGATGAAAAAATTATACAATTGATTTAGTTATAAAATATTATTTTAGAAAACCTTTAAATTACTATTAAGGTCAAAATTTTTATTTCAAATACACAATAAAAAAATTATTTGTGTTTAAGAATTAAATCTGATCAAAAGAATCATGAATTAATTTTGTTTTCTCATATTCAATTGAAAGCCACCACCTATGTTTTCATGTTTTTTGACTTACTCTTTATTTTCTCTCTCGTCATCTTCATTAATTTTGCAATGTAGTTGTCATCGTTACTTTCACTGTCCGCTTTTTCGTTATACTCTTCTTCTTCTTCCTCTTTCTCGTCAGTTTCCTCACTTTCTTCCACTGAATAATAATTTAAAACCTTTTGTTAATGAGTACCACATAACTTATTATCAGTAAATTCCAAGACCAAAATCATTACTTTATTCATAGCCAACACATGCACTCAATTATTGATAACTTCATTCGTATATTTACTCGATTTTATATCCACACAAATGGAAACTTTTAAAACCAAAATCTTTTATACTACAAAATTACAAATTACTTGCAGATAAAATAATATGAACACAATACTCACATGTATAGCTAATAAAGTATGTGTGCTTGTCATCGATCCTTCTTCTTTAAACCTCAAAAATTAACTCAAATAACATCAAATCAAGGTCCTACGATGTCAAACCTTATTTCTAAGAAAGTACACTTATTTTCTTTATCAATTGAATAATATATATTAATTAGTTATTATTTTCTTATAGATTATTTTATTTCCATATATTAAACTTTTTTCTTTTTCTAATAAATCTTAATAATATAGAAAATAATTATATTTTAAAAATGTTAATTAGTGAGATGTCTAATCCCTATTTGTTGTTTTAAAAACTTAGCATGATAATCGTTTAAAGATTATTTTGTGTATTGTAATTTAAAACATTTATATACCTATCGCCTATATTGTCATTCTTCTCCTTTTCAGAAATATATTTTCTATAAAATTTGTAAATTTATTTGTATGTATATACATATGTATATAATATATATATATATATATATAGAGATAAAATACTTACAAATTTAGTGAGACTAATAATGATCGAAATTTCGTTTACAATTATTTTTCATTTTTAAGCTATTAAATTTTAGAAACTTAGAACTTTACATTTTGATTAGTTTAATTTTTATGTATTTAACAAATTTTCTATTGAGGAAATAATTTTCTATATTTCATACATTTTTTTTTCAAAAATTTACATATATCCTCTTTCCATAGACTTTTTTTTCCTTTTTATTAATATCTTTGCATAGAAAATTTTAAAATAAAAATGTTGATTAATGAGATTGCAAAATAATGTTAACTAATGAGACAGCTAATCTCGATTGGTCGATTAAAATCTTTCGTGGAAGGCCACATGAGCTTAATTGTAAATATTTTTGTTTCAAAATTTTCTAAATATATACATAATATATAAGTAAAAATATAAAGTTTATTAACTTTAGCAAAATTTCCATATTTTTAATATATTTTTATTTCGATATATCGTGGTTTTTTTTTCCTAATGTTAACTAATGAGACAGCTAATCTCGATTGGTCCATTAAAATCTTTCATGGACGGCCACATGAGCTTAATTGTAAATAATTTTGTTTCAAAATTTTCTAAATATATACATAATATAGAAGTAAAAATATAAATTTTATTAACTTTAGCAAATTTTCCATATTTTTATTTCGATATATCGTGGTTTTTTTTTCCTTTTTACAAAAATAATTTATAAATATTTCATATAATCTTACATTCTAAATATAAGATATAAAAAATTTACATATCTCCTCTTTCCATAGTTTTTTTTTAATTTATTAATATCTTTACATAGAAAATATTACACTAATAGCAGTCAGGTGACCAGTATCAAAGCTGTAAGCTGCGTTATGCTATTTTGAAAGAACTTTCTGAGATTGGTTTTAAAATCAAGTTAATGATCTTAGAATCAAATTGCTCAGTGCTCTTAATATTGATGACGTGAATTCTTAAAAAAGGAAAAAAAGAACTACTCATGTTAATTCTACAACACGACTTATTCATATTAATAGAATTATAGAACTAAACTAAAAACAAACGTTAGACAATTTGGTGACATAATCTTCGATCCCATCATTGATTTTCATGAGGAAACTCAAAACGACACAATGGACAAAAGTGTCTGGCCGCAAACCAGTCTACAATACACTTATCGTCAAACTCATGTCCACATGGTAAAGTCACAACTCTTGCTCCATCCTTAAACGCTTTTCTGAAAAAATTGTGCACTCATCACCCATAATCTTCGAACCCATCATTGATTTTCATGAAAAAACTCAAAACACAATGGACAAAAGTGTCTGGCCGCAAACCAGTCTACAATACACTTATCGTCAAACTCATGTCCATAAAGTCACAACTCTTGCTTCATCCTTAAACGCTTCTAAACAAATTGTGATCATCACCTTTAGAGATTAAATTATTTAAACACAAATGCTAAATCACAAACCATAAACAACAGTATTAACAAAACCGATGAAACTGAAACCGTGTCTCTCTGTTAACACCTATACATTTTGAAGATATAACAAGTGTACTAAACTTAATGCAAACCATAGTTTAAACTTTAAACCAATTTGATACGACTTTTTCATACAATTAATTTAATGAATAGTTAGTATTTTATATTTTTATATCTTCATATTATGTTTTCGAAAACAATCGAGGTCCAAAAACTAATATTTTCAGAACTTACATTCCTTTACTACTGAACTAAGGCGATTTGATTTGTCCTTCATTTAGATATAGCATCATATTAATTTTATTTACTGTTGCAATGGTAAAATATAATGGTACAAGATGACGGCCCAACTAACAATGGTAATGAATAGCAATAAGAAACGTTAGCTTACTTATCAAAAAAAAAAACATACTTCTTCTGTTTCATTATAAACTAGGTTGAGTCTCGTGCGTTGCACGAGATTATTATATTAATTTGTTTTCTGGTTAAAAGTCATTAAGAATAAATTAATTTTTTTTAAAAAATTTTTGAGAGACTTTACAATTTGAAGATCATACCAATAAAGTTTATTTGTATCGAGAAACTTTGTTTTTTTTGGTTAAAAGTTATTAGGGTTTTGGAATTGTTTTATTTGTATTCATTAACTATATAGTTAATGTTAAATGATCAATTTATCCTTTTCTAAATTATGAACAATTTAAAAAACCTTTTTAAAAGTTTAAATTATTATATTATTTATGTTTTTATTGAATTTTAAATAGTATTATAGTTTATACTATTTGTATTCTATAATTAGGACATGTTATTTTGTGATTGCAAAATAGAGTGTCGATATTTTGAGTTCCTCGTAGATCTTGAAGACAAGTTGATTGTTATTTCTAGGTCTTAAATTACTGCTTCCACATCAAGTGTTCTTGTTGCATTGGATTGTAGTATTCGCTTTCAAAGAAGACGTTGAGTGGTTGTGGGTTAGCTGGTCCAAATGATAGGATAGATGCGTGTATAAAATCTATCAAATTATTCATGAAAGGTAATACAAAAATTGGTTATGTTTATGAAATGTGGATTGTTGGAATATGAGATTGTGTAGCTGATGTTGTTTTTTTTGTCGATATTTGAGCTTTATATTAAAGTGTGAGTTTAGAAGAGTTTAGACATTACTATATTTTATGGAAATCTTTGGTAATTTAGTTTGGAGATAAGAATAAGGTAGGACTTCAATTAAGCATAGATGCCATTAGAGAAAACTTTTTAATTTTAAAATCTAAGATAGTTGTATGTAAGTTGTAATAGGTTGATTATGAAAATGTTTGTTTTAGGGATAATAGAGATGTATCTTCAAAAAAAAAATTGTAAGATATATATCATATAGTATCTAAAGTTAAAATTTACAATTAAGCTTTTCTAATAATATTAAATTTTGTTTTTTTTTGACACATACAACAATAACAACCAACCAAGAAAAACACAAAAAATGTATAATATTTAAGAAAGAGTGAAAGAGCATGAGAAAATGAGTATTCATAGGATGGGAAGTCATGGGAGTTACAATTTAGAAACAAAAAGTATGGGAGTTAATTGTAATTTATTATTTGTTGAAAAAAATTGAATAGAGAAATAAAGTTAATGCAAATTTATTTTATTTCAGTTTTAATATTAAAGTGTGAGTTAAATGTATATGATAAAATGTGTTTTATTTATGGTTTAATTTGAAATAATTTTATCAACTAACTAACTCCGAATCAACCTCCAGCTCAAGCCGTGTTACTCTCTGTTCCCAAGCAATATGGAGACCGTAATACACTCCCCATAACTCCGCTAAAGGCGCAGAACAAATTCCTATGTTCAAAGCAAAACCTCTGCACCATTGCCCCATCCTATCTCGCAGTACTCCTCCAGCTGTGGCCAGACCCGGATTCTCATGTGAAGCCCCGTCAGTGTTCGGCTTCACCCATCCATCACCCGGAGGTTTCCAACAGATCATTCATTCCACTTGTTCACCCCCGCGGTTTCCTACCTGAGCAGCCTTATAAGCAGATTCCACTTCTTTTGCCATACTTGTAACAAACTTCACTTTGTCCCTGTACTTGCTCACTTCGCCAAAAACATGCGAACATCTCCACTTAATAATATTTAATTTTTTTTTTTTTTACACAAACAACAATAACCAACCAACCAACCAACAAAAAATAGCAAAAAATTTATAATAGTTAAGATGAAGTGAAAGAGAATGAGATAATGAAAAATGAGTATTTATGGAATGGGAAGTGATGAGAGTTATAGTTTTGAAACTAAAAAGTATGAGAGTTAATTCTAATTTATTGTGTGTTGAATAAAATTGAGTGGAGAAATAAAGTTAATGCAAATTTATTTTATTTCAGTTTTAATATTAAAGTGTGAGTTAAATGTATATGATTAAATGTGTTTAATTTATAGTTTAATTGGAAATAATTTTATCAATTTTATATTAAAGTGTGAGTTAAATTTATATGATTGAATGTATTTTATTTGTGGTTGCATTAGAAATAGTTTTTTAGTTTCATATGACAAAATGTGTGTTATTTATGGTTTAATTGGAAATATTTTATATCTTATTTCAATTGTAATACTAAAGTATGAGTTAAATGTATATGATTAAATGTGTTTTATTTATTGTTTTGATTGAACCGTTTTAGCTTTATATTAAAGGGTGAGTTAAATTTAAATGATTGAATGTGTTTTATTTGTGGTTTAATTGGAAATGTTTTTTTTCAGTTTTATATTAAATTTTGAGTTAAATATATAAGATAAAATGTGTTTTACTTATGGTTTAATTGAATTTTCTTTTAAGGTTTCTATTAAAGTTTTAATTTTAAAGTGTATGATTAAATGTTTTATTTTTGGATTAATTGAAAATATATTTTTTTTTAGTTTTACATTTAAAGTGTGAGTTATATTTATTTAATTTAATATGTTTTATTGGTAGTTTAGTTAAATTTTTGGTGAATAAGTTTTTTGGACAAGTGTTAGTTTTACAGTAGTTGTGGAAGAAAGTTTTAGGAGGTATCCTACTTTATTATATAAGAAAGTTTAATTTTAAAGTGTAAGATTAAATGACTTATTTGTGGATTAATTGAAAATATATTTTTTTAGTTTTATGTTTAAAGTGTGAGTTATATGTATTTGATTAAATGTGTTTTATTGGTAGTTTAGTTAAAATTTTGGTGAACAAGTTTTTTGGACAGGTGTCAGTTTTATAGTTGCCATATGTCAAGCTGTGAAAGAATGGAGATGTCGAGATTCCCTTCGACTCGGCTGATTCAAAATCTCGCAGAATTGAACAGATAAGGGGGGAAGGGGTGGGGAAGAGAGAGATGCGAGGAAGAGGAGAAGTCGGAAGTCATAGATTCNTAAATGACTTATTTGTGGATTAATTGAAAATATATTTTTTTAGTTTTATGTTTAAAGTGTGAATTATATGTATTTGATTAAATGTATTTTATTGGTAGTTTAGTTAAAATTTTGGTGAACAAGTTTTTTGGACAGGTGTCAGTTTTATAGTTGCCATATGTCAAGCTGTGAAAGAATGGAGATGTCGAGATTCCCTTCGACTCGGCTGATACAAAATTTCGCAGAATTGAACAGATAAGGGGGGAAGGGGTGGGGAAGAGAGAGATGCGAAGAAGAGGAGAAGTCGGAAGTCATAGATTCCGTCGGTTTTTATTCGAGAAGTCGACAAAATTATGTCTCCCATTAATGATTTACATATCAATTGGCTTAAACATGTGATAAAACATTATTAAAAAAAACAGAGAATTCAGAAGTGCCACGTGGCAGATAGATAGAGCTTGTTAGAGGTGTAACCCTACTTTATTATATTAGATGATGTTTAAGGTTTCTTCTATACACAAATTAAGAAAGTATATAATTTATCTCTTTACATAAAAAATTTATTAAATTAGGGTTTATCAAAAAAAGATTATTAAATAAAAGAAATCTAACTAGTAACAAAATTTATTGTAAAATATGATTGGTCAAAACAAATTAAATATATTTAATTTTGTAAAAAAAAACTGAAAGCATCACTTAACATGAAACAAAGTTGTTTTGCTCAAACATCACTTAAAAGCAAAATGGAGTAACAAAATGTTAGCTCAATTTGTTTTGTCTAGTAAACATTGAAATGGTGTTGCGGTAAATAGTATTTCCTTAAAATTTTCAACTGTTAAGATAAACTAGAAAGGTTTTTAATCTAAACGCAAGATTTCCTGACAGCATAAAACCAAACCCCAAGTACACACACCAATTAAACCGGATAGACTTCGTCAAGAAGAGCACGTCACTTAAATTGTAAAAGACGTCTTTCCTTAACCGTAGGACCCCCATTTTGTCTTTATCTAAAGGTATTAGGACTCATCAGATGCACGCACCAATTGCAGAACTGAATCTTCAATTAGAGACGTTTTCCAATGTAAACCTAAACATCATGAGTGATAACTCCATTGACCCAACGGTCAACCGATGACTGGACCTTAATGCGGATGGTGAATCATTTGCAGGAGATAATTAAGATGGAGAGTTACATAAAGGATAGAGAGAGAGATCACATAACCTTCATTTATCTTTTTAATCAACACAAAAAATTTGTTTATACTTTTTTGAAACTCTGGTAGTATCTAGATTACAAATTTGTTATCTAGTCGGATAGAAGTCAAATACTGATTGATTTTTCAAGATAAACTTATCTGTATTCAGCATATTTATTTTATTTATTTCCTTCACAGGCTGTATGTTTTAAACTGTAACTTTGGTTTTTATTAATGTGGATAAAATTACAATAGACTCTAACCAAAAATGTCATACTATAACAGAAAATAATATTGCCATTCCATATATATAGATATATTAGCATGTATAGTTTTTTTGGGTAATCTATACTAAATAAAAGTAGGAGTTATAAGCTTCTAAGGGCGTCCACCTAGGATTTAAAACGACCAATCATAATCAGACAACTCAATATTTAATATTTTCGAAAATCTCATTAATTAACATTTTTAAATTTTAATATTTTCTATGTAATTATATTAATAAAAAGGAAAAAAATCTATGAAAAGAAGATATATGTAAATTTAAAAAAACAATATATGAAATATATACAAATTGTGTTCTTATCTTATTTTGTTAATCTTCTCATTTTCCAACAAAAAAAAAAATATTAACAAAAATACAAATTCTATAAATCTAAGATCTTTTCAATATAAATAATAACTGGAAGCATCATATTCGATCATAATTTTTCAGACCCGCAACCAAGGTCATTGCGAGGTCGCTTACCAATAAAATATACTACAAGACTAGCCCTGTTCGTTTTACAGTCGCGTGACTCCACCTGCGACTGTATTCTAGACAAGCTAATATTGTAAATATAAGTATTTTAAAGGGTAAAACTGTTAATTCCTCAAATTTCTAATTAAAATCTTTTTTTTTATATTGCTAATTTATATTGTTTTTTTGGTCGCTGATCGCCATTGCCGCAATAGTAAAACGAACAGGGCTAATGTTGACCTCTGTTGTTAAAACTATTATGGTAGGATATATATACATGTTACCATCTAAAAGTGGAACAAAGTAGTTGGCATTTCAATTGTGAAAATTCAATTTTATTCGATCTGCTCCTTAATTTCATTTATGAAATGTTAGGAGATTTATATAGAAGAAAGGTCATACTAACTTAGAGAATATTAATAAATGTTTTTTTTTTTTGCAGGCAACACAATATTAAATACTGTAAGCATACAGTATTCAATCCACGAGTGGCACATATGCGTCCAAGTAAAGTAACCCATACGCAATGACGAAAGATTAATTTCAGTATTCCCAAACTGTCATATACTAATTTAAATATGGGAGATTCTCAATAATAGCACCAAAATAAGTTTTTTTTCAAACTTAGCACAACATCTCTAAAATTCTAAAAATAACACTATATTTTAAAATTAATCTTTCAAAATTAAATATTAATTCAAAATATTAAACCCTATCCCTTAAAACCCATGTTTTAAAAATCGCTAGGCGCTAGTCGGATGGTCGGGGTAGGCCTAGCGCCTAGCAAGAAAATCGGAGGTTAATCGGGACTAGTTTTAGGATTATTTTATTAAATTAATAATAAAATAAAAATATATAGTATTAAATATATGTATAATTCTGTTTATGTTAAAATAAAAATATCAAATAAAATATAAAACTATAGTATTGTCTTTAAAATTACGGTCAACACATAAAAACGTAATTTTAAAAGAAAATTTATGATTTTAATTAAAATTTTATACATTAGTTATTGTAAAACATCATAAACTCTTAATTTAAATGTCTAAATAACAAAAAAAATACATATTTGATTTATATTTGGTTCTAAAAATAATCATTATATATAAAATTAAGTGTGAAGTAATGGGATTAGACGAGTTATAATCAAATTAGACAGATATAATTGGATAATCGATGCTAGGCGGAGATTAATCATTAATCGAGGCGGAGCGAGTGGGCCTAGCGATTTTGCAGAGCGTAATCGGTGCTAGGCGGAAATTTTAAAACAAGGCTCAAAACTATACCCTAAATGTGAAATTGAGAACCCAAATCTAGAAAACAAAATTCTAAAAGATAATTTTAAATATTTTAATATGTTAAAATAATGCTATATTTGGAAATTTATGGAATGTGTGTTATAATTGTCCATAAAACTTAGTTTAGTGGTACTTTAAGGTATTTCTCTTTAAATATTGTCCTTCATATATAACAAAACTAAGTTTATTATAGATAAATTCTAATCCAACATCTGATCGACAGCAACAAGTTAAAATTCAACATTTTATCTGACAAATAATATAATTAAATTAGTTGCTTGAAATTTGTAACCACAAACTACATCAGTTAATTAAATAAATTGGTTGCTGGAAATAGCAACAATTTGACTTAAGTTCTCCTCAAGATCTCTGAAACTCCGGTCAAAAGTCTAAGATCTAGTCTAGTTTATCCCCAATAATTTTTCCAAACTGCCTATTCGTGTTTTGACCTATTTCGAAATAGACAGTTTGTTTACGCAAATGAACAAATATTAGTTTGTAAAAGCAACTTTAGCTGTCTTGGATTGGGATTGGGATTAACATATGTGTCTTGATGTTGGACCGGAATTTTTCAATCTTTGGGTGTAGAAATTTTATTTACTGTTTTAATATAAAGCAATTTATTACAAGAAAAAAAAAAACAAAAAAGACTATTCAGCAAACAAACTAATCTCTTCCACAACCCATCAATATGACATGTGATGTCAATGTGAACTGCCGACAAAATAGGGACCTCAATTGATTCTCTCGATCGGTTCATGTAGTACTTGTGCCTTCTACAATGATATAATTGCACTTGTCTCTTTTTTTTTTGTGCAAACAATTGTATTTGTCTCATGTTTTAAAATATTTGAAGGAAATTGATTCAGATTTCATCAGACCATTGAATACTTTGTAATTTCTTGTTTTTACAACGCCTAATTTGGATCACTGTTTTTTTTTTTTTTACAACAGAGTACAAGATTGGCTCAACCAAGCCAATATGAAAGAACATTATTTATATAGGTAACTAAGTGCGGAACTGAGCGAATACGTCGAGCTAAATTATCCGCTTTACCATTCTGAGTGCGAGGGACGTAGAGTAATGAAAAAGAAGCAAACTCCTCTTTATCCGCCTGTATGTCCTCCAAATAAGGCGTAAAAACTGGCCATTTGGATCACTGTTTAAAAATAGAGAATTTGTTAAAAATGCCCCTTTTGATATACCCCTTTTCAAAAATACCCTCTTTTCTGGCCATTTTTATTTTTGCCATCTTTTAATTTTTAATGATCATTTTACCCTTAGATGAAAATTATTTTATTCAATAAAAAGAAAAAAAACAAAATTTTCCCACCAAAAAATTTCCGACATATTTTCCCGCCAAAAATTTTTCCATCAAAAAAATTTTGATAAAAAAATTTCGACAAAAAATTTTCCCGCCAAAAAAAATTTACAAGGTTTTTAAAAGGTTTTATAAGGTTTCTACCTTATAAAAGCCTTATAAACACCTTGTAAAAGCTTTTACAAGATTTTTTAAAGAGTTTTAAAAGGTTTTTTAAACAACTTGTAAACGCTTTTACAAGATTTTTAAAAGGTTTTTAAAAGATTTTAAAAGGTTTTTAAAAGGTTTTTAAAAGGTTTTCAAATGGTTTTTAAAAAGATTTTTAAAAAGTTTTTAAACACCTTGTAAACGCTTTTACAATGTTTTTAAAAACTTTGTAAAAGTTTTTATAAGATTTTTAAAAGGGTTTTAAAAAAATATTAAACACCTTGTAAATGCTTTTAAAAAGTTTTTAAAAGTGTTTACAAGGTGTTTAAAAACCTTTTAAAAGCATTTACAAGCTTTTTAAAAGTATTTACATGGTTTTTAAAAGCGTTTACAATGTGTTTAAAAACCTTTTAAAAACCTTGTAAACGTTTTTAAAAGTTTTTTAAAAGCGTTTACAATGTTTTAAAAAGGTATAAATTTCAATATTTTTGGCGGGAAAAATTTTCGATTTTGGCGGGAAAATTTTTTTTTGGCGGGAAAAAATAATTTTTTCGGGAAAATTTTTCGATTTTGGCGGGAAACCTTTTTTGCGGGAAAATATTTTCGATTTTGATGACTGTACATTCTTGCTGTCACTCAAAAAGGGTAATTTGGTCATTTTGTATATAAAGAGAGGTAGTTTTAAAAATGGTCAACATGAAGGGGTATTTTTAAAAAGGGGTATAGAAAAAGTGGCATTTTTGAGAATGCCCCTTAAAAATATAATAGCTCATGATATTGATAAATTAATTAACTGATCACCAGTTTAGATTTTCAAAACATTTAAAACATTGTATTATCATTGTGAAATCGAAAATAATGAATATACGTATATGATTTTTATTCACAAACATTTTAATTATTAAAAATATAAAAATAGATTCATGGAAAATGAAAGAAAATATAGATTTAGGTTTGTGTGGAGAATGGAGAATGGTATGAAATTAATCACATAAACCGATAACATAAACATATATTGTATCTCCAAAGATATGTGATTTATATAATCAGTCTACCGCTATATAGTAGGTTGAAAACAACTACATATCCATTTAATTGCATGATAATTTTTTTCTACAATAATTGTACAAGTGTGAAACAATTCGATCCGCTTTCTTTTAATAACATAATTAAGCATTTCATAATACTTAATTAAAACAACCAACCCATAAATCATCATTAAACTAACAACAACTAATATACACAGCGGAAACATATCAACAACATAACCATCTCCAACATATCATCAATACAAGAACATTTCTAACCATTCTGTCCAACAACCTAGCATGTTTCTAAACTAGGTTCTAACAACATAAATAGCAAGACCAACAACACAAAACCGAGATCCTAGATCATCTTCCTCCTCATCGCCATGATTCTACGTCTCACATACATTATCTTTACCTGCATCACAAACAATAATTGAGATGCATGCATATTATCACAAATACTAAGTGAGATGATATGTTCAAATTTACCCTAGAGCTACACTATCAAATTAAGAAATCACTGTAGTATTTAGGGATCGAATCCCCAGAGACTCTAAACTTACACAATAGATTTTGATAATCTTTTAATTATGCTAAACAGGATAAATTGTATTAAAATAAAAAGAACAAGAAAAGCAATAAAAACAAGAGTTAATTCAGTAAGAGAGAAGATAGATTCAGGGAAATTCTCAGAAAGTTCAGGAAAATCAGATTAAATAATTGTTAGGATTTATTAAGAACAATTCTAGAACTCAAATCACAATGGTAAAATTAACCAGCTCTCGCTGCGAAAATTATGTAAGTATAAAAACTAGAATTCCAAATCTCTTTGAAAATCCTAATGATTAAACTAGCATTAAATTCATGTTTGATAAGTTCACAAAATCTCTAAACCAAATCTCTTTGTGAATAGGTATTTTGCTCATCTAAGATTATTTCAAGAAATTAATTACACTCTCATGTCTATGAATTAATCTAAGATCAGATTCTAGGTTGCTCTCGCTACTCTAGAACAAACAATAACCAATCTAGATGAAGAACTCTATAGATATTACCCTAAAAATCTGATAACCTAAAAATTCATGAATTCTTTTGAAAACCCTAAACCTAACAAGAGATCTACTCAGACATGATCAATGAAACAAAAATCATGAATAAAATAGATAGCATTAAGAGATTATAAGAAAAAGTAAAGGAGTTATGAATCTTTTCTGAATGAATCTTGATTCTTCTCTCCAAAAGCTCTCTAAAAATCTCTCTCAAAAGTTGTAGGGAAAATAAAGCTTAAGGGTTTCTAAAACCTAAAAACAATATATATATATGTCCTAAAACACGTCGGAGTCTAGTGTTGCAAATAGGAGGAACTTTGGGGCAGATTTGAATCTTCAGAAATTGGAAAATTTCCTTTGTGGCTTGACTGGTGTTGAGCGCAACACCAATGAGGTGTCGATCGACACCCTCTCTTTTAAAACTTCTCGGAACCAAACATCGGACACTCCTCAGCAATATCGGCCAATGTAGAACACCAACTTCTGTGTTTAAGCCTCAACACTCAAAATATATCCAAAAATGCTCCAAAACTCTCCATTAAGCTCCAAATAATCCTAAATTGTACATGTCCCTGCAAAGACTCAAAAAGAACCTAAAAGCAAATCAAAAGACTCAAAAAGCACACTTATATTATGGTTAAAAACCATAAAATCTATGATATATCATGAGACAATCCTCCCATCTACTGTACTATATAGACAAGCAATCAAGAACCCAATGTTCAACAAACAGCACACAACACAATCAAACCAGGTAAAAACAAGTATCAGCCGTCTACTGAAGGTTGGTGTCCTGGTGCCAGTCGAAACTGACACCTGGAGAAGGTTGGTGCCGACCAACACCCTCCTGGTGTTGACCAACACTTGCTCGACATTCTCTAAAAATCCTAGATGTGTCGACCGACACACATTAGAGCCCTCAAGCCGTCCTCGCACTGGTGTCGACCGAAACCCTCTAGATGTCGATCCACACCCATGCTGAGCATCTTTTTCCTTTGATCTCCAGCTTAGATCTCCGTCTCCAAACGCCTCCCACTCGTCCAAGGCATCCCAAGGAACAAAACCAAGCCACAAAGAACACGAAAATCACATAACAATCAAGGGAATCAATCACACAACTCAAAGAACACCAAAACAGAGGATTATCAAGCTTAGATAAGCCATGTTTATGCACTCACCTCTTACACAGGAAGATTCTTACCAAACAATGAAGAATCCAACACCCCAGCAAGCTTCTAACACACCCCTTGCCTCGGATCTCCACTCCCACAAACATATCTCTCAAACAATGGCCAAGAACTCTCCAAAAACTCTCAATGATTGACTGGAACTTCTCCTTCTTTCTTTTTCTTTCTGGAAACGACAAAAGAGTCTGCTCCTAAAGCCTAGGTTGACCTCCAGCTTTTAATACCTTGGTTTACGGTTTCTCCTAAACCAATATGCTATAATTTGATGATTTAAAACAAACGGATCAAACCCGAAACTGGTGGTGTCAGCCGACATCCTCCTTGGTTTCAATCGACACTCATCCCATAACTCCAAAACTTGGTTCGCGGATGTTACAAAGTGTGAGTTTAAAATATTTTTCATAATCTTTTTTTTTTATATTTTTTGGCGAAAATGTAAATTATGTATTTCTTCATATTATAAAACATTTTGCAGACTTAGATTTATTTGATTGTCTTTTTATATAATACTAGATTTTAACCAGTGGTATACCGCATGCATATAATTTTTTTGTTATTTATATTTTATGTTGTATTTGTTTGTTAAATATTGAATATTTTGTAAATAGAGGAATAACTAAAATTTCTGGCAGTTTATACGGCTAAATTTTAGATTAATTTTTTAACCCGCTACTGCATGACCATTTGTTTGTTATATTTAGTTTTTATTGTTTAGTGTTTGAGATTCTATTTTGATTTTAAATTATTATAATAAAAATAAGGGATCTAAATACATAATAAGTCATTTATATGCTATGATTAAGTCACATTGTTCCTAATGATTTGATTATTTTACACAATCTTAGTTAAATCAATTTAATTTATATGTCAAATATTCTAATATTAATAGTATTGGAAAATAATAAAATAACGATTTAACCGTGTTAGCACAAATGATATTTTACTGATTCTAACATGTCCTCTTTATAACTCATCTAATATATAACCATATTATATAGTATTTTAAAACTTTTTTAATTTTACATATTCGTAAAATTTTAAAATTTTATATGTATTAATTATAATATTTAAATAAATGTGAATCAAAGTTTTTCTTACGTTAAGAATCAAAGCTCACACGTATTGGAAAACAAAATGGAAATCAAATTGTTGTTTCTTTTTTTGCAAATGATTCAGAGATAGAATATCTTCAAAACACAATAGAATGTGTGGTTAAATATATCATAGTTTCTATTTCCATATTGATATTGTTGTAATTTTTTTAGTTGGAATGTAATGTAAAATATTTAGGAAATAAAATATGAAATAATACTATTTTTGAAAATATTTTAGGGATTAATGTTGTAAATAAATTTTTAAGTAAGCAAAACTAAAAAGAAAACACAAAATGTACTTAAAAAATGTTAATATAGATTTGCATTATAAAACACAATTTCACCATGCATTATGTGTATTACTAATATGTGTATCTCTTAAACATTGATATTGGTTAGTCACCATTTCTAAAATTGGACGTAACGGTTAAGAATTCTTCATTATAATAGTCTGTATCTGTTCAAATTGAATATACTTTTAACAAGTTATTTTGAAAATATAATTTATTTGAAAAATTGTGTTTGTGAATTGTGTAATTAACCGCATAATATTTCGTAGAAATACAAGTAGCACGTTAGAGCATGTATAATGATAATCTCTTCCCATAGTATCTTATCTAAAAAAATAATAATAAAAAAAATATTATTATCTAAAAAAATAATAATAAAAAAATATTATTGTTTAATGATGTGAGTCTCTCAAAAAAGTAAAATAAAGTGGAAATATTCTCTCAAATGAGAGACTATAAGGGCATCCTTAATGGCATAATTGATCTTAAAATAATTTTAATAATAATATTATAGTAAGGTAAGAGAGAGGAAGAAAGAAAAATATCAAAATCAATGCTCAAGATCAGATCTTGCTTAAGATCATTTCTCTCCTTGTTCTTCTACTGTATGAATTTTTTCTTTTTTTTTTATATCTAAGATCAGTGTAAAAGATGTCCCATTAATGATGGCCTAAGAGATTTTCACCACTTTTTTTTTAGACTTTCCTAATTAAATACTACACGATATATTGTGGTTCAAATAATATCAAATATATATTTGTTACTATTAACTGCATCACACTTTTCATTTCTCGTAATTATTTCTATTGATAGCCAATATTTCAATCATATATATATATTTATATATATATTTTTATGCATAGTTTTATTTAGGGTGAGTTACTAGAATATTACATAAAAGCTTCTTTTTTACAAAAGTAACACAC